>NC_056729.1:630658739-630683739 GCF_019279795.1 Protopterus annectens | reverse complement strand
CACTGGTAGAGCTTCAAGCACAATCTAGATTACAAGCTGCTACCAAAATAGGCATAGCATATGTTGGCTTATCTACAGTTGGTTAGAGGTGAAATTCCTTGAGTGTCAGTAGCCCAAAGGAAAAAAAAAAGTCTTAGAACATGATACCGATCTCTATTTTTCATACAGCATCATTGACAGTGTGATTTCTAAGTTTGCACAGGCAATGATTAACTTCTTCTGAGAGATTTTTCCCTTCTTTGAATTGGTGCATCCATGTTAATTGGTAGATATATGTTCATGGCACCTATGCCTCTAATGGACATTCTTTGGAACAGGCTCCCTGTCCATGTGAAGCAGAGTTCCTCCCTAACCCAATTCAAGTGCAGTTTGGACAATTGGATGGGGAACAGGAAATTCATCCCTGGTTTGGCACCTATGTCTCTAATGGTGGACACAAGCTACCTGTAAATGGTTCATATCCCAGGCCCTTGCTTGTAAATGTTTCACCTCCCAAGCCCCTGCTTATACTTAACAAGGGTACCAGAACTTGTCAGAGATTTGGGTTGGATGGCCAGGTTTAAAAAGACCCTTGTGGTCATTAGCCTAGTAAATACCTGTGAACCTAAAAAATGTTTAAAGGTAATTTTTTCACCCTTCTTTGTTTTGGGCACTATTTTACAATGTTTCAGCTGCTTGGCATTGTGGAATCATGTTTCATAATCAAAACCATATGCTGAGATATATGCAGTCTTATCTGAGTATTTGTGATTACTGTTTTGAACATATAATATTACTCATTGAAGGATTTGGTTGGATAGTCATACCTTTTTGAGGCATAAATACAAACTGGTAAAGATCTGTAACATTGCACAAATATTTTAAAAATATTTTAAAAGTATTTTTTATGAAAGAAGTGTAAATCCCATGCTATTTAAAATATAATATAGGTTAATAATTGATGAAGTCATCAGTTAATGGATGTACAATAATAGTGCCATTTCTAAAATAAAAGGCCAGTGAGCTGTTTATAATAAAGGACTGAAACAGTTTAAACACATATGTAGATTAAAAAAAAAATGTAAAACTCATCTAGAAATAAGTCTGGCCCTGGAAGCTTACATATTGCTTTTGAAATAGAATTCCTGTCCAGAAGAAATCAGTTGAAAACAGTATAAGGTAAAACAAAAGTATCTATAAAATTATTTTTAACGTTGTTTGAAATTTTATTGGTATTTGTGTATGTATTATTAGATAAACCATGAAACATGTGTTCCATCTTTAATTTTTCAGAAAAGGACTGTCCAGTGCTTCTAGTGAATCAATAAAATTACATTCTTTTCTTAGCTAAAAGAATGTAGAAACCTTTCATAATTTGCATAAATACAAGGACTCATTAAAGTGCTACTACACTGCATTGCATTAAGGGCCCTGTTTCTGTGATGCAGTATTTTATGATTCAGAGACACATCATCAGTGATGAGGAAAGACCTCATTAAAAGCTAATTTGCATGTCTGTGAATCGCAGTTAACTACCACGAAGTGTAAATCACCACTTCCCTGTGGTAGTTAACTGCGGTGACCACATCATTTAAGCACAGGCACACCTCCTATTGGTATATTTAGTTAGCAAGGTGTGTGGCAGGTGGTGGCGAGGCTTTCCTTCATGGAAAAAAAAAACATTGATTTTAATTTGTATGTTCCTGAATTATGCCTTGGAGCGTGCACAATGGAATGTCAATTTTGTTTACCTTTTTTGACAACATTTTGGCTGTCAGTCTACTGAAGTTTCAATTAACTTCAGTGTGTGTATATACATAAGCGAGTGGAGGCCTAGAGAGAAGAACTTCTGTAAATGGTGCTTACATTGCAATTTCACTAAGTATGATAAACAAACTGAAACAGACTTAAAATCCACTCACTAACAGAGATAAAACCCATTACAGAACAGAATCAGAAAAAAATAAGCTACAATCCAGAACCATGTAAAATAAGAACTAAGTACTCTAGCCTCTCAACATACTGCACACCAGCATTTGGACCCTTGTCTTTTTCCAATTTTGCTGACCCCCCCCCCCATTTTTTGTGCATTCTGCCTCAACTTGCTGGGCACTGGCAAAATGTTGGTTCCCTCAGCTCCTCTAGCAATATTGGAAAATCCTCAGTATTAGACGTATCTGTGGCTGAGTTTCATTCTGTACCTGATTGGTTTGCTTATCAGCAGTATCAGATGCATCATCGTGGTTGACCACTGAGACTTTGGCCAAGATGGGATTTATCAATTCTTCCAAGATGGCTTCACACTGAGTAACAGCTTAATATACACTCTCCCAGTGTGAAAACAGAAACTCAGAAAAGAGAGCTAGTAAGTTTGCTTTTTTTTGGGTAAATTTCAGTTACTGGGTGGTAAGTGAACTGCCTGGATGTCAGCGAAGAAGAAATTTAGAGAACTTAAAAGAAAATCAATCACAAAAGGTGAGAAGAAAACCCTGACAGGGAAGACTCCTGTAGATGTTCAGCAAAAAGCAGTTTAAGCTCTAGCTTTGGTGCAAGACATGACCTCCAGTAATCTAGAGGGAAAAAATAAGTCAGTTGTGCTTAGAGCTGATTAAAATAAATGAAACATGAGGAAGTATATAAATTCAAATAACGAAAAGCTTAAAAATGGAAGAAGCTTTAAACAGATATTCAGATAAATTGATAAACTGCAAAAATCAAAGGTTGAAACGAAGAAAAGGCTGGCTGAGTATGAGACTGCTCATTAAGAGGTTTTTAAAAAATGGGAACATTAGAGGACATAGAATGTAGGGAAGACCTGAGATTTTCTGCTATACCAGATAATCTGGAAGGAACAGACTGTTTTAATTTCATGAAAGCACAAATAAGCACCTGGACTGGTATTCCATAGCAAGAGTTGTTAATTGAAATGACATATTGTGTGCATGCTCCAAACCTGGCAATCAGAAAGCAGCCAATACTTCTAATGGCAAAGATGCAATCCTTCCAGAAGAAATAGTTGATTCTGACAAAACTGTGACAGGAGGATAAAATAATAAAAGTTGGAAATAGTACAGTGTTTGCGGAAAATGATTATTCACCAGGCAGAAGAGGAATACATTTATGCCAGCAAACAGGGAATTTCAGGATTCAAGCTGCTGTATCCAGTTATCTTCAGAATATTTTTCCAGGAGAACCAAAGTCATTTTTTGATAAAGAACATGCTAAGGAAGAAATATAAAAGTTTGCCCAACAAAAAGGGATTTATCAAACAGAAGGGAATTCAGCTTCTTATTCTTCTGATAATAAAGGTTATAGAGAGACTATGCCAGCGAAACCTTTGCCAATGTTCCAAATACTCGAGAGACAGACAAAAGTACAGGAGTTGACTAGAAGAACCAGGAGTCTGTTAGAAATAACCCAGAGACTGGATTTGGGAGATGGAGATCAACAGGAAGAAAACCAACAAATTGGAAATTAATGAATAAATGCGGGATTACAAAGCACCATTCACATCCTTGAAATATGTAAGAACAAGAAAACCTGGAAGTATTGAGCTTTTTTGACTTTGTTAAACTTGTAGAGGACTCCAACGCATATGCCCTATTTCATGTCATTAATGTTTGGAAGAACATGAAGGAGATGGGAAGATGAAGGAAGGAGGTAACTGCACTAAACCAGTTTTGCTCTTAACAGGATTTTTTTTAAATATGACATATACTGCATGTTATAAAGTAATAGTTTTTCAGTTATTTTTTGGGTAATAGGAACACTAAAATAAACAGATACCCCATTTTCTTCTATCTTTCTTTCTTTCTTTCTTTCTTTCTTTCTTCTTTCTTCCTTCTTGTTCAGTATTAAGAAATGTAGGCACTGCTAAAAAGAGAAGAAAGCCTGGGCAAAAGAACATGATATAAGTGAAGTTAATACGCTTTTGCTTACTTTTGCATAGGGGAGTGACTGCATTAAGGCCCTTGGCTTGATCTCATAACAAGTTTTAAGAGCAATCAAGCAAGTAAAGGAGCACTGAGTGTAATGAAAAGTTTTTCTCTAGCAAATTAATGTTTACAGAGCAACATGAGAAGCTTGCAGCTGAAGGCAACTATGTAGCTGGTTCTCATATTTCTGTGGGAGAAGCTAGTAAGGGCAATAAAAACAGAATATTTTTTTCTTTCAATGGCTAAAAGATAATATTTCTGAAAGCATTCAAGTTGTTTTCGACATCCGGGAGAGGAATAAAGATAAAACGAAAACAGACAGCATTTAGTGTAAGTAGAAACACAGGGTGTATACAATGCATCTTAACATGGGCAGCCTTCATTACAGGTTAGTTTAAGCCTGTGAGTGCAGCTGTCAGCATGGGACAGTTGTTCCTGTTAGGAGTGTTAAACTTCACAAGTATATACAGAAAAAAAAGAATGAAATGAAAAAAGTAGTGAACGTTATTAAAATGAAGAGTGCAAATAGCTGTGCTACAGGAGACACATTTGGAAAGAACTGAGAGTGTGAATTTAATAAAAAAGGATTTTAGGATTTTTTCAGCAGAATGTCTTGGACAGAGGAAAAGGGAGGTGCTTATATTAATTGCTAGAGGAGTTCCAATAGTGATACAAGAGGGGAAAATGATAATAAAGGTAGATATGAAATAGTAATGAGCTATTGGCAAGGGAGGATTACACTGGCATGTATTTATTTTCCACCTAAAATGTCTACAATGGAGCTTAAGACAATATTGGGAGAAATGATCACCTTTCAAAAGGTATTACTTATAGGAGGGGACTGGAGCTTGATTTGCAACTTTGAGGATGTGTTTGGGGGCCTAGCATGGGAAAATATAACAAAAAGGGTAGATTTGTGAAGAAACTTATGAAGATATTTGATATGGAATATGTGAATTCAGTAGTAGGAGTTCGGAGATAATTTACATATTATTTTCCAAGGTGCAAAAAAGTGGGCTAGGCTTGACGGAAATTATATTTTATAGGAACATGTGCTTTTAGTTGAAAGGTTTGATACACATCCAATAACTATATCAGATTACATGCCAGTAATAACTAAAATAAAAATGAGACACTGGTACTTCCTCACCTATCTCTTAAACAGAGAGGAATTTAAGAATGAGTAGTGGAAGTTATTTGGGAATTATTAGGGAAGATAGAAAGTTCTCTAGAAAATATAGCTAGGTAGTGGGATAAAATAAAAGTGGAGTTTAAAAATAGGTTAGAAATAAAATAAAAAAAAATATGATGGTTAAGAAGTAACAAGAATTATTTAGAGGTACTGACAGAGGTTAAATTATTGCAGAATAGAGGCAATCTCACAGAACAAGAAGAAGTGCAACTGCGGAATGTTAAAAAGAAAATAAGGGCCTACCTTGATAATATGCAGGAGTTGCAAAAAGAGTGCCATTAAGCAACTGTCTTTTGATAATAACTCCAGAGCACAAAAGCTTTTAGCCCAACAGCTCAAGCAACAGAAAGTAGAAGGGGTTGTGGCCAAACTTAGAGTGCCTATAACAAGGAAAATCATCAGAGATCCTGTAGAGGTACTAGAAATATTTAAAAAGTTTATGAAAATATGTATAAAGCAGAGAATTGTGTAAAATCAAGAATTAAATATGCCAAGCTTAGAAATAGATGAGGCCAATTGCTAACAGGATAGGAGAAGATGAGAAAAATGGTGATATATAACCAACCTACTGAAAAATCTCCAGGAATAGATGGTATTCCTGTGGGACTTTGGAAATTTGGAGGTGAGAAAATGATAGAGATCTGAAAGGTCTTGATTAACAGTATTTTAAAAGGAGAAAGGAGGAGAAACACCAGCATCCTGGAAGAAAGCTGTAGTGTCTATAATATCTAAAAGATAATAAAGATCCATCAGATATATCTCCATATAGGCCCATTTTGATTCTAAACTATGATTAAAAAGAGTTTATGTCTGTTTTTAGTCCCTTTACTTTTACAATCAGGCTAGTCATATTTTTATTAACCAGAGAAGAAGTTGTTGATAGCAATTAATAAAGAGTTGAAGGATTTTATCTGGGAGGGGAAGAAGACAAGAGCTAATTGGGTAAGTTGATCCTTCTAATAGAATAAGATGGGTTGGAATTTTCCGATTTGAAAGGGTATTTCAGAACTACACAGTTAAGGGTACTACATAGCACAAGCAGAAAACTATAATTCAAAGTGGAAAGCTATGATGATGAAACGGGAAGCTCAAGAAATAAAGAGAGACTGGGATATTGGATGCAGATCCTTAAGGAGAATAACAATAATCATATAGAATAATATTATATTCATAAAGTATGCTAAGAACTAAGCCAACATGGTAATGGAGAAGAATAATCTACCAATAGGGATGACTGAAATTAGGGGTACAAAGAATAGGCAAGAGGGGCTGGAATTTACTGGAGAAAACTGACAAAGGAACCAAGGTACTGGGGACAAATAAAAAGAGAGTTAAAGGCATTAAATTGGGAAGAGGCCAAAAATTCATTTGGACTGAAGGCTAAAGATTATCTTTCCTGTCAAGGATTGATATCAGAGTATAGACAAAGAGAAAGGAATAGGGGGACCCTAAGTGAAAGACCAGTACTGGTAGAGTTTTTAGATGACTCTAAAACAGAAGCTGCTGTTAACAAAGGGATCATTAGTAAGACATATAAAATATTGCACAATAACTATAGGAATCAATCAAAGGTGGTTAGAAGGATTAGAAAGATAAATTAGATAAGCAATTCATAAAGGTATTATGGGAGGATATATATATATATATATATATATATATATATGGGTCCCAGTTATGTAACAAATTCTAGAAGATTCAGGATCTTTGCTTGGAAGTGTTTGTATAGGTATTTTTTTATACCCCATGCTGATTCCAGAGAATGTTTTCTCAGGTAAATTCCAACTGAATTGACATAATGGTTAAGGCTTTTGCCTTCCATTCACAAAGTACAAGGTTTGAGCCTGACATCCAGCCAATGCCTATCTGGAGTTTGCATATTCTGCCTGTATCTCTCTGGATTTCCTCCCACCTCGAAAAAAACTTGCTGAATATTTCCATCTCAAACTCACTAATGAATGGAGCTGTGGACAGCAGCACAGGCTCTACATGATACCCTATGGGGTGGAAGATTTGTGCAGACTAACCTCTTTGGGCACCTACTGTGGTGTGCAGTATCCCCAAGATTGGAGAACATGGATCACACACTGCACGCAGTAGCAGAGCTAGCCACTTAGTGGTGTAAAATGTGGCTCTAGACTGATTCAGTCATGTTGACTGTCATCTAAAATGGGCATGGGTAGAAAATAGGCATAGGTAGTTACCGGTGATAAGTGGGTTGAGGACCCAGCATACTCTGACCATTGCCAGGGACCCATGCTAATGGTGGGATGGGTGTATGTGCCCCTACTGGCCAGTGTGTGCCTGCCATAAAGCCCTGGGTCAATAAGCTACTGGCCAGCTTGGGTCAATAAGCTACTGGCCAGCTGGTGTCCAGTTGCCCAGCCTGGGTTACATGGGATAGCTCTGTTGAGTGAAATTTGGATTTAAAACCAAATAACCTGACAAACATGAACTAAGAATTGCTACACTCACTATAGGTTCACTGACAGGATGCAGCTTGGAAGTGGATGACACGACTGGACAGAGGATGTTGGACATCCTATGTATCCAAGATCCAAGATGGAAGGGCAGCAAAGCCACTTGGCTTGGAATCCTGAGTCTACTACTCAGGAAGAGAACAGGCTGGAAGAAGGGATGTGAGGATTGTGGTGAGAGAGAGGCCTGTAGAAGGCAGTGAGGGTTGTCATCAGAATTAGTGACAGACTCATGGCAGTCAGACTGCAGTGTAATGATAGGGCAGTATTCATAATCTCAGCCTGTGCCCTACAACAGGATTGTGATAGAGAGGAAAAGAATGCATTCATATAGCAATTGCAAAACCTACTGGATAAAGCAGGACAGTATGAACTGGTATTGAAAATGGGTGACTTGAATGCAAGAAGAATAAAGAAGGAGAGGCCATTCTCGACTTCTGTCTGACAAATGGCTTGATAGTAGCCAATGCATGATTCAGAAAGTGAGACAATCATAAGATCATATACAAGACTGGCCAATATGCAATTCAGGTAGCTTTCCTCATTGTAAGGAAAGGGCAGTCAGCTAAAATCAGTGAATGCAAAGTCATCCCCAGTGAAACAGTCAGCCTAAAGCATAAACCACTGGTTGCCACAATCAGCTGTAAGCAATGGGGAGATAAGGCTGTAAGGTCAACAGAGACCAGGCTGAAGACCTGCAAGTTTATTGGAAAAAAATACAACTCTTTAAGGAATTAATCAGGACTCTAGCACCCCAAGAAGAGGAAGAAATAGGTGGAGTTGAAGAAGAGTGCCAACGCCTCAAAACAGATATGTGTCCGAGACAGATATGGAAATAAGGTACAAAAGGAAAGCTGGTGGTGGAATGTAGAAGTCCAGGAAGTCATCAAAAGAAAGAAGGCATGCAGGGAAAATGGGAGATAGAAAAGACCGACCTGGCTAGGAAGGAATACTGGTTGGCTAACAAAGAAGCTAAGAATGAAGTTGCAATAGCAAAGAACAGGGCATCAGAAGCACTCTACCATCTTTTGCAAAGTGCATCAGTAGGTGGCACTAAGAAACTATATCAGGAAAGAAAGATAAAGAAGATAGACACCCTTCATAAGGGATGCCAGCAACAACCTGCTCACCAGTCCACAAGACATCAAAGACAGGTGGAAGGAGTACTTCCAGAAGCTTCTGAATGAAGAAAACCCAGCAGAAGTTGTACTGCCACAGACACCATCTATAATGAGAGAAGAAGAGGAGCCCACCCTAGAAGAAGTAAGAATAGCACTAAGGAAAATGAAATCAGGGAAAGCAGCAGGCTCAGATGAGGTCTCAGCAGATATGATAAAGATATTGAGTGAGATGGGGAGAGATGGCTCCTGATGGTTCTTATAGAGTGTGGAGAGAAAGGCATATCTCAGATGACTGGAGAATCAGCATACTCATGCCAATGTACAAAAACAAAGGGGACATCCGCAAATGTAGGCAATACAGAGGTATCAAACTCCTGTAACATTGTATAAAAAGTTCTGGAGAGGGTGACTCATAAACAGATACACAGAGTAGTAGAAAGTATGATGGAAGATGAGCAGTTAAGGTTCGGATCAGGATACAGCACAAATGACCCAATATTTGCATTGAGACAGATAGTTGAGAAGAAGCTAGAGATGAGAAAAGAATACAACTGGCCATTCCTAGATTTGGAGAAAGCATATGCCAAGGTCCCAAGAAAGTTGATTTGGGCAGTACTGCAGTAGTTTGAAGTCACAGAAACATTGATAGAATTAGTGTAGGCTATGTACAGGGGCCCAATAACTCAGGTACAAACAGTGTTCTGTCTCACACCAGGGTTCAACTCTGAGCCCACTGCTGTTCATACTGGTGATTGACTACATTAGCAAACAGATCATAGGGGACAGATCAACAAAGTTGCTGCATGCAGTCGATGTGGCATTACAGACAGACTCTGAACAAGTACTTCAATGAAGGATAGGGGAATAGAATGCAAAACTGAAGGGACATGGGATGAAATAAAGCACAGATAGACAGTGGTAATGACAGCAAATTGGGAAAATCAGAAGAAGCAGATAATTGAAATAGAGGGGAAGATAGTAGAACAGGTTAATAGTTTCAAGTATGTCAGAGGGATGGTTGAGGAGAAAGGAAGTCTGAATGAAGAGGTCAAAGATAGAATCAGAGGGACTGGAGCCAACTGGCATAGAGTCTCAGGTGTAGTGACTGACAGAAGAATGCCAATGAAGCTGACAAGTAATTTGTACAAAACAGTGGTTTGACCAGTGCAACTGTATGGTACAGAAACCTGGGCAGTAAAGGCAGAGCAGATGAAGAAACTAGAGGTGATTGCAATGAAGTGCCTGAAAAGGATGGTAGGATGCACACTATTAGACAGATGAAGAAATGAGGACATAAGAGCAGAAGCCAAAGTAGTCCCAATTTCAGAAAAGATCAAAGAGAACAGATTACGGTGGTTTAGACAAGTGCAGAAAATCAGAAGGCAATCTGGTGAAGGAGATTTGAGACAGACAGGAAGAAGGTAAGCGGAAACAAGGACATTCAGCAAAGAGGTGGATGGATTGTGTAAGAGAAGATCTGTGACATTTGGGCATGAGTGTCAAAGGAGGGCGGAGTGTGGCATTAAATCGAGAGAGATAGTGACAGTTAACACAGCATCCTGACCCTGTGTAGAAAATGGGGAAAAAAGAGGTTGATGATGATGATGACGTAGACTGCAAATGTTGGAGATGTGCTGTGGAAGAAAGAGGTAATTGGGAACATATTTTTTAGGAGTGCAATGAGTTGGCAGACTTTAAAAATTATCTGCAGAAATCCTGGGTGAGCAAATTGATGTAACTAAGGAAATAATTTTTTTGGGCTGTGATGCAGAATCAAAATTGCCTAGAGATAGTAAGGCCTTGCTGAGTTTAATTCTGGTGGCTGTCAAAAAGCATTTAATAGAAAATGGAAATCAAAGTCTAAACCAATTATTCTAGAAGTAGTGAATATAGTACCAGAGATAAAAGAACTGGAAGTAGGATCATACATCTCAACCTGTCAGTGCAAAAAACCTGGACAAAGCCCAACAAAATGGGGGGGAGGCCCAAAAATAGGGATATATTTTAAATATTGTTCTTATAAACTTAGAACATTGCTAGAGTAACAGAATTTGCTTTAATATACATTTTCTGAAGGCTATGAAGTCTGAAAATGAAATGTACATCATTTTTTAGTGACATCAATCATCTGATCATCCCAGTGATTTGCCAGAAAAAACAGAAATTTTATGAGGAACAGACCAAAAATATGAGCCAAAAATCTGGACATTCTTTGAAAATCTGGACAGTTGAGATGTATGAGTGGGATCCTTAGAAATGGGTAGGAGCAAATTCTAGAAAAAATGGTAACAATACATACAGAATAATGTTTTGGAGGATGAATGATGGTTAGGGGAAGGCAGGAACTGAATTAGATTTGTAATGTTTAACAAAGATTGCAGAGAATACTGTAAGTGATGTGTAATGTTTGCAACTGAAAATATGTCAATATGGTTTGTTTTCATTTATATAAAAGTATGACTGCTTATATCATAAGTGAACATTCAGTAAAGGTGTTCCTTGTTTTAAAAAAAGGATAGTATTGGTAATGTTTGTAATGCTTTATTGAAACATCATATGATAGAGGGATCACAGCACATTTTAAAGTATTACATACTACAGTTAATATTTAAGAATGTTAAAGGAGGAGACATGAGAATGTATTCTGAAAGCATTGAGTATTACTGGATCACTTGGCTTAATGCTACTGTGTCATCCAGTCTTAATGAATATTATAGTTTAAAACATGTTGTAAGTAGGATGAAGTTGAAACACTATTGCAATTGACTTACAATGTTTTTATTTGTGATGTCATTTTAGAATGTGTCCTGTAAAAGGAAAGCTCTTATGAGTTTATTTTTAAAAACCTGAGAAAGCACTTATGCATTGAGAAAGTGCAGTTGTGTAAGCTGAACTTACCATAATAGCAGATATTCGAATGATCACTGCTGCAACTGTAATAGCTGGCCAGCTTCCAAAGTCAAGCAGCTTGAGCTGAGCTGACTAAAAGACAAACTTGGGCGCAAAGCCCTTCAGAGCTTTCCTGCCAGCAGAGAGATGGAGGCTAAGCCCTGAATGGACAGTGCTAGGAACAAAAAAAAGATTAATATGTACACCCTGGCATAAAAAAACACACTGTCAAAAGATTTTTAATACTCTTAACATATACTGGAAGAATCACGCAGCAAAAAAGGTAGGCCAAAAAAGAGTTTATTTTACATGCATGGAGACTTGCCACAGTTCTTGGTTGTCAGCAGTCTAATTTCTACACACTTTACATGGGTTTTTATACCCTCTTTTGTGCATACACAGCAGCTGGTTACTAGACAAGGAATTTCAGTCAAGGCTATAAATTCACTTACTGGAGCCTTAGATGGTAAAAAAGTCAGACACAAGATAAGTTGGTGCCTACATCAAGGTAACATCTATGCACTCCTCCTTGGTCAGAGGTCAGTCCCAAGATAGGCCTGTGCCTGGACCAAAGTAGCATCTGTGCATTCCTTTCTGGTCAGCAAATTCCTTACAAGAAAAACAACTCATTTTAGCTTATTTCTTTGCACGCAATGCAGTTTCACATTTTAACCCTTCCTATACAGGATACAAAGATGTTGAACACAAAGATTCTTACTACATTTCCCCTCACAACACTTTGTATCCCCAGTAATACATTTTATTCATACAGGTTTTAACACGATTCATTTTCTGTATATTCAGAATAATAAGCTTTAGTTACATTGGCAGACAATACACTTGATATTATCATTCGGATGCAAGGAATGCAACAACAACCCAACAGTAGGAATATAATGGCACCAACACATACAGCAATTAAGACATTCATAAATACTGTTCCCCAATTTCCAAACCAATTCTGGAAAAAGTCAGTCAATGGATTCTGTCCTGGTTTTGTAAGTTCAGAAACTTGTTGTAAGATCTCCAAATGACTGTCTATATCGTGCTCATTGTCAGGAATGAAAGAACAACACTCCTCCTGGATAAGAGCGCAAGTACCTCCTTTCGCTGCTAGGGTGAAATTGAGCGCCATCCGATTCTGCAACACTACAGTCCTCATTGCAGTTAGCTCATCCGTCACCAACTCTAGTGCAGAAAAAGTTGCATTGCTCAGAGTTTCTAACAGTTTTGACAGTTTTCTGAGCTCCCAAATAGATTTTACTGTCCCATAGGCTGGAAGAATACCAGCCCAAGAAATGACATCATCGCCCAAGTCCATGTGTGACAGTCCCTTGCTGCTATTGTGGGCCAAATCGTGATGATAGATCCAGGATGCATCAATGTTACCTACGGGATTAACAGGTTTATTCACAGCACGTACATTTCGTATTTTACCTTGGGGAAGAGTAAATGAATGTCTTATAGCTGGTGCCAAATAACCCAAAAAACAACTGCCTGACCAATTCCTTGGTAACCATTTGTATGCTTTTTTACTACAGACAAAATAACAGTCATTCACTTTAAGAGTGATATTTACTGGAATAGAATGATTTCCTTTGTCTTGTATCCCTTTAAACAAAAGATCATACACAGATAACATTTTTCAACAAAACTTGTGACATTAATAAGCCCTGTACTATTAATAAGCACTCTTATAGGCTTGAAACTTGTTGCACAGTGCCCATCTAATGTACAGTTATGAATTATGGTTACATTACATTGACTCCATCCAACCTTAATTTTTCCAGATCTCTGGAAACATACAGTTCCATTCTGACGACCCATGAGGGTAATGCTATTTTGTCCTTTACGGCTACCTCCGAAGTTTCAAATAGTAAATTGGTCCATGTATCATTTGCCCCAAAGGGACTGTACCTAACATCAGACCACCATGTACAGTCGGGATAGCTGTGCATATCCAACAATTTGAAACATTAAAAGACAAAGCATATGCATATTTAATAGCCTGATACGTGTTAAAAGGTGGATGCCAAGCTGTATTTTCATCTCTCTTTGTTTGGCTAGTTTCGTGTGAAAATAAAAATGGCCACAACAGAAAAACAACACTTACAATCACTAATAACAAAATTATTCTACAATGCCTTTGTGGGAAAGGCTGTCCCCTTCCGATATTTTCCTGCATTGCTACAACAGTCAGAAAAGTTCATACAAAAACAGGATTACTACTAATCAGTGTTCCTCAGGGGAACTCAAATTCTTTTCCAACTCAAATTTCCTGACAATCTTGCAATGTGTCAGGTGGATCCAAGATGTTCGCTCCTTTATTCGAACTGCTGTGGGTGTCAAAATCAAAACCTGGTATGGACCTTCCCACTTCGGAGAGGCCCACGTTTTTCTTTTAACAATTTTAATCCACACCCACTCGCCAGCCTTCACTTCCAGGATCCTGTTGTTCTTCTGATCTGAAAAATAATCATTCGTTAGAGAAGTGTTAGTTTTGTCAGCATTTTCCTCATGTAATCTGCTATCTTTTCACCCCTCACGTTCCGCAGGCAAAAGACCTTGCCACTGCGGGACGTAATAAGGTCTCCCATATAGTAGTTCAAATGGTGTGACCCCTTTTGAAGTGGGAGTGGTACGCATGGACAGGAGTGCCAGAGGTAAGCAGTTTATCCAAGACTGATGTGTCTCGCCATGAGTTTACGTAACTTGCCTTTGAGAATGCCATTATGGCGTTCAACCAACCCTGCTGACTGTGGGTGGTAGGCACAGTGATGTTTTAAGTCAATCTGAAAAACGGCAGCCAGCTTTTGAATAACTTGGTTTACAAAATGTGTGCCGTTATCAGAATAGATGCGTGTGGGTAGCCCAAAATGAGGGATAATATTATTCGTAAGGGCCTTGGCTACCGACAGGGCATCTGGATGTGTTACTGGAAAAGCTTCAACCCATTTTGTAAAAGCATCAATAATGACTAATACAAATCGCTTTTGTTGAACAGGGGTTAGTTCAATAAAATCCATACAGATTGTGTGAAATGGATACGGAGGCAGCGGGAAAGCTGCTGGAGTGATTCATACCCCACCACCATGGTATCGTGCACAAAGCAGGCACGATAAACAAAATCGTTTAGCATATGCTATAAAGCCCTTGGTCCAGAAAATTTGCTGGGTCATTTGAACCATAGCAGCAGGGCCCAGATGAGATGGGCCATGCGTCACTAATGAGGCATACCTAAAAAGGTTTGTTGGCAAGACATACTTATCATTTGGACCTACAAAAACTCCTTGCTTCTGAATAGCCCCATATTTAACCCATCGCTGTTTTTCCTGAACTGTACTAAGTTCCTGCATTACTTGCAAAGTTTGTAGATCAAATTTATCTGTAGGATGAAGTTCCTTCTGTGTGGTCTCGAGTGCAAAAGTAGAGGTTAAGGCTACACTTTTTGCAGTTTTGTCAGCTAGTGCATTTCCAAGTGATACTGGATCCTTGGCATTTGTGTGTGCGACTTACAGATGGCCAATCCCCGTGGCAGTTGGACAGCTTGTAAGAGGTTAAGAATTAAATCCTTGTGGGTTATTTCCTTTCCTGAGGCAGTAACCATTCCCTATTTTTCCATTGCTGTGCAAAGACATGGACCGTGGAAAAAGCATACTGACTATCTGTGTAGATAGTAACTGCCTTATCCTTGGAAATGGTACATGCTCTGGTCAAAGCAATCAATTCAGCGCCAGCGGACAGATTCCTGGGGAGAGGTTTTGCCTCTAGTACCTTAGTCTCAGTTGTGACTGCATAACCCACTTGTGTAATACCTGCCTCATTCTTACGTGCTGACCCATCTACAACAGGGTCCAATCTGAATTTGCCAAAGGCTGATCCTTAAGGTCTGGTCTTGGTAAGACATTAGAGTGTATTAAGTCTAAACATACGTGAGGGGCACCGTCATCAGCTGTAGGTAACAGCGTGGCTGGATTAAGAGTGGTGCATCGCTCAATGGTCATGTGTGGTTGTGATAGTAATGTTGTCATGCAGGACAAGTGTCTGCTAGAGAGAGAAAGGTAACTTTATCCTGTAGAAGTATTACCGCGACAGAGTGCGGTACCCGTAAAGTAAGGTCATGAAACAAAACTAGGGTTGCAGACGCCTGCACGGCCAGTGCAGCTGCGACTACTGCTTGTACACAGTGTGGCAACGATCGTGCCACTGTGTCCAGTTTACTGGAATAAAAAGCTAATGGCCTCAACTTATCCCCATAAATTTGCAAAAGAACCGATGTCATAAAGCCCTGCTTACAATCTACTGTCTGAACAAAAGGTTTTGTATAGTCAGGAAGCTAAGTGTTGCAGATCCTGCTATCAGTTGCTTTACCCTAGTAAATGCCTGTATTGCCTTATCTGTCCATTGCAGCGCGTCATGTGCTGCCATGGGAAGTGCAAAATAAGTTCTGAAAGTGGACTCACTTCCTCTGCATAATTGGGAATCCAACTACGACAAAAGTTAGTTATTCCTAAAAATGACATCATTTCTTTTTTTGTACTGGGCATTGGTGCCTGTAAAATAGCTTCTTTTCTACAGCTATCCAGTTGTCTACCAGCATTTGAAATGGTATAGCCTAGATATCGTACTTCAGCTTTACAAAATTGTAATTTAGATTTGTTTACCTTATGTCCCTCTTTCGCCAAGAAATGCAATAACCGAATAGTTTCGACTCACAGACAGCCTCCGTGGGTGCAGCCAGTAAGATGTCGCCCACGATAACAGTAGATGACAGCCATGCTCGGTTGAAACTGTGCCAGGTTTGTTGACATTTCTTGCGAAAAGATTGTAGGGCTTTCACAATATCCCTGCGGCAGCCTTGTGTAGGTGTACCGCTTGCTCATGAACGTAAAAGCGAACCAAAACCTACTAGTTTCCTGTAGAGGGATGGAAAAAAATGCATTACTGATATCAATGACAGAAAAATACTTATCTGTGGGAAGGATATCATTTAACAAAACAGATGGATCTGGGACCACAGGAGCCCTTGGTACCACAGCAGCATTCACAGCCTGCAGATCCTGTACCATTCTCCAGGTCCCATCCAGTTTCCTTACTGGGAACAAGGGTGTGTTACACGGTGAATCTGTGCATGGAATTAAAACCCCAGCTTGTAATAGAGCCGTGATCACTGGTAGAATGCCTTCTTCTGCCTTTTTACTTAACGGATACTGACGCTTGTGAGGTCTAAAGTCGGATTTTGGAGTTATTTTAACCTGTCCTGCTGTTCTTATTAGCCCAATGTCATGTTGCCAGGGACCATAAGGAATCTGGCACTGATTGTAACTTTAATTCTTCCTGTGGGGTTAGGAGATATAGTCAGAATGGCCCTCCCCCGGGTGGCGTTAGCCTGTCTTCGCGGAGGTGCACTGTTGGTCTAGCCTGGGTGACCCAATTTAGTCTTTGTACCTGCACGCCTTTACATGCCAACTGTTCTGGCGTCATTTTAGCCCATTCAGTAACTTTCTTCCCCACCAGATACCATGCCATTTGTTCTTCCCTTGTTACAGAGACATGTGCAATAGAATTATTGCGAAAAAGTAACTGCATATCTTTTGTAAGACTGCATGTAACTGCAGAATTTCCTGCTTTATCCCAATATAGGTTTTGTGACAAGATTTTTGTGACCTTGTGTTTAAAGAATTGCTCTTCATATTTGTCGTCTGGTCCTACATACTTTCTGTAGTACATTGTACAGTGTAGTTGTTTAGCTACCACTGGCGGTTGTGTGCCATATTTGCTTAAGGCCAAATTAGTTAGCTCATTTACTACATTTTGTGGTCCAGTTTCGACAAGATCATTACTGTACCAGTAGTGTAAATCACCCTGCCCCACCTGCAACATAACATCTTGAATTTCTACTCATTTGGCTAGAATCCCTGAGGCAGTCGGCACAGCTGCTATGCCAAACACGTGTATCAAATCTCTCCCTAATAAGTTTACAGGGCAAATTTTGGAAATAATGACTCGAAATCTGATAGTTTGGTTAGTTTCAGGGTCCATGAACCATAAGGGTTTAGATAGTGGTTCTTTATAAATGCGGCCATTGGCTGCCTTGACTAATACATAGTCATCAGAAGTTACATCAGATGGCACTGCAGAGGTTTTTAGCAGGGTCCTGGAGGCCCCTGAATCACACAAAAATTCTACATCCTTCCCTTCCACTTGAAGTGTGATAATCGGTTGTGCCTCTAGCTGCATAGTTACAGCCAGCGCTGTTAAATTAACAACCTGATATTCACCTTCGTCTGAAAAATCAGTCTTTTCATTCTCCCATCCTGCACATTCTCCCTTACCCTCTTCGTTTATGTCCTCAAAAGCTTCCTCTTCACTCTGCCTTATTGAGTCTGGCCCATCAGCCTTTTTGTCCGGGTCTGATTCACCTCCACCACCATCATATAGTCATGCTGACTCATGATTCGGGGTGGTTTTAGTTCTTTCAGAAGACCGGCAATCCCTGGCAAAATGTCCCTTTCTACCACATTTGAAACATTCTCCTCTTTTCTGTCTGCCTTCATAGTCTTCGGAATGTCCCACATTCCCTCTTCCTCTGCCCCTGCCTCTGCCCCTTCCTCTACCCCTGTTAGTCGGACCTTGCAGTAGCATAAGTGTCCCATCTTCACTCACCGTAAAGGTTTGAGCTTGTTTCTTTTTCCTTTCTTCTAAATATTTTTCTGCATGTCTTGCATACTCCAGTAAGGGTTGCAGACGTGCCGTCCTATGATCTATCATATGTTTGTGAATGAAGTTACTGATTGCAGTCCTACATCCTTTTAAAAAGGCATTTTTTAACTGTTGTTCATAAGGTGAATCCTTATCTTGATTGGGTGGTTTGTCTATTCCACTATGGTTATCAAAGCACTGGTTAAGTCTTTGTAAATAATGATCTACTTTTTCATCTTCAGTTTGTACACACTGATTAATACAAGTCCAATCTGCCTTAGGCTCCCACTGTTTCATAATACGCTTTAACAAGTCCTGTGTTTGTGTCTTATATGTTTCAGACTCAAAGGCACGTGGTTTACTATTTATCCTAGTCAGGGGATCCCAATTCCCACAAATTAAGTGCCAATCTGGTCCTTGGGTGTGGTATGCCCTCCACAGCTTTTCGGATGTCTTCCCGTGTCCAAGGTCGGTAAACTAAAATAGTGGGACCTTGACCGGGTGTTCCTGCCTGTGGATTTGCTACTTCTGTAAGGGGATATGAGTCTGTAGATACTATATTTCTTGCATTTCAGCTTCCTTACGCGTCCATTCTGATTTATCTATATTACGGTTCCGGAGTTCCAGGGTTTCACCTACTTGTTTTGTCAGTACTACAGAGGGTACAGTTTTATCCTGATTCTCTGTGTCATCTTCCTGATACTGGGGTGGACTAACCATGTCTTTTCTAACTTCGGGATACAAGGGTGGGGCTGTCGGTCTACGACAGGCAACAGATGTCTCGTCATCCTCTTTTCGGACAAAAAATGCATCTTTTGCATTCGAGCCACCATCTCCCTTATTTGAAAATTGTTCCCTATGTCTCTTATTAGCTTCTTCTAACTATTTCTGTGCTTGAGGAAATCCTACCTTTTTTTGTTTCTTAACCTTACCTCATGTGTCCCTGCGCAGGTCTCTCACTAGATTTTGGCATTCTGATTTATTCAAGGTACCACTAAACCCATAGTCTTTCTTCCATTTTTTTATATATTTCAAGTTTTTTGGATGTAATTTAAACATATATTCCTCATCCTCAGTCCTTTTATTTAAGCAGCCCTTCCTAACACAACAACTGCTTCCTGTTCCCATTTTTCTTATTTAAAAGAAAAAGTGTTTCCTTTTCCTGAGATCACTACCGGTCTTTTGTAAAATTTTAAACAAAAGAAATTCCTTTATGACTAGTCCCTTTTAAATAAAAAAACTTTTACAAAATAAAAAAGCTTACCTTACTGCGGATCTTCCGCCCTCGTTAAATCACCGTCCACGGATCGAATCTAAGAGTGACTGGCCTCTACTTACGACTTCTTCGTCGGAGGTCTTTCCGTTCAAGGGAGCCCGAGATTCGTTCTCCCCTTCCTGTACAGGTTTTTCAGTCCCTCTTATGCGATTCGTACCGTGAAGAGGTGGCCCCACGTTCTTGGGAGCCAGAAATGTCAAAATATTTTTAATACTCTTAACATATACTGGAAGAATCACGCAGCAAAAAAGGTAGGCCAAAAAAGAGTTTATTTTACATGCATGGAGACTTGCCACAGTTCTTGGTTGTCAGCAGTCTAATTTCTACACACTTTACATGGGTTTTTATACCCTCTTTTGTGCATACACAGCAGCTGGTTACTAGACAAGGAATTTCAGTCAAGGCTATAAATTCACTCACTGGAGCCTTAGATGGTAAAAAAGTCAGACACAAGATAAGTTGGTGCCTACATCAAGGTAACATCTATGCACTCCTCCTTGGTCAGAGGTCAGTCCCAAGATAGGCCTGTGCCTGGACCAAAGTAGCATCTGTGCATTCCTTTCTGGTCAGCAAATTCCTTACAAGAAAAACAACTCATTTTAGCTTATTTCTTTGCACGCAATGCAGTTTCACATTTTAACCCTTCCTATACAGGATACAAAGATGTTGAACACAAAGATTCTTACTACACACACCAAAAAACAAAGGAGGTGAAGGGAGAGAGTGGCTACTGCATTAGTGATCATTCGGACATCTACTGTTATGGTAAGTTCAGCTTACACAACAGTACTATGTTATTCATATTGATCAATGCTGCAGTAGCTTTAGCTGTATGGGTAAATTACCATAGCCAAATATATTTGGGAGGTGGAAGGAGAAGTGTCCAGAAGCCCCTGAAGAATGGTCCTAGCAAAACCTGATCTAGACCTAGAGAAAGAATTAAGCTGATAATGCTTTGTAAAAGTATGTACAGAGGACCAAGTAGCAGCTTCCAAAATACTTCTAGAACCCAACCCTTTCCAAAAAGCCACAGTTGAAGCCAAGGCCCTGGTAGAGTGGGCCTTGATCCTGCCTGGAACAGATTTGCTGTGAATAATATAAAATGTAATAGCCGCAGACAACCATTTAGAAATAGTCTGTTTTGATAAAGGCTGTCCCTTCTTTTTACTTTCATAAAAAAATGAAGATCGATCCTAAGCTCTGAAAGATTTAGTTCTGTTGAGATAGTACCTGAATTGTCTGTGGGCATCCAAGGTATGGAGTATCTTTTCTCCCTCATTTTAGGTTCAAGAAAGTAAACAGGGATATGGATAGTATGGCTTAAAGTAAACTATGATATCATTTTAAGCATAAATGAAAGATTAGTTCTCAAAGAAACCCTATCTCTGCAGAAAATGAGATGGGGTTGACTCATCATAAGAGCAACTCAGATACACTTCTTGCAGAGGTCAGATAAGCAGTTTTCCATGTTAAGAACCTCAAGTCAGCCAGATTAGCTGGTTCAGATGGAGCCAGTGTTAGCTTCTTAAACTCAAAATTTAAGATCCCAAGGAGACCATAGGATAGTAACTTACACAAATACAGTAAAACCAGAAAGCAACTAGACCTGAATGGGTGCTCTTTATGTTGCTGGCACTAACTATCAAAACTTTTCCATTTGCTAATGTATGATTTTCTAGTAACAGGCTTTCTTGCCTCCATTAGTACCTGCTTCACATTCTCAGAAAACATGTGCCTAAAAGGAATTAAGACCCTATCATCCATGCAGTTGGTTGAAGATGACTGATGTCAGGGTGTATCAAACACCCCTAGTCTTGTGTGAGTAGAGACAGTCTGTGAGGAAGACTGTAGTAGTTGCCTTTGGCCATTTCCAAAAGAAGAGAGAGAACCACAGTTGCCTGGGCCAGAAGGGAGTCACTCCAATTATCTTGGGAGATTCTTTCTGAATTTTTAGAAGTACCCTGGATATTAGTGGAAAGGGTAGAAAGGCATACAGGAACAGTCCTGTTGAAGGTAAAAAAAAATCTGTTTTCCAGGCCTTCTTGCATTGAGTCCTGGAACAGAATTCTTCCATCTGATTGTTCAGAGAGGGGGTGCAAAGAGGTCCACTTGAGGAATTCCCTACAGATGTATCAAATCTTGGAAGACCCCCTGATTTTCTATTCCTGAGGGTCTGCACTGGTCCAGCTCAGCTTGTTTGTCACAGTTTTGCTCTAATGGAATGTAGGATGTATGTAGAGTGAGATTGTGCCAAAAAGCTATATCCCAAGCTAACATGGCTAGACTGCAAATAGGTTACAATGAGGTTCTCCCTTGCTTGTTAATGTACTACATGACTGTGGTATTGTCTGTAACCACTTGGAGAGGTCCAGGGTACCAAAGATGGTTCAGAGAGTTGAGTGCCTTGTTTAGGGCAAGCATCTTCTTGATGTTTATGTGCTTGCATCTGTCCTTGGTCTCCTACATCCCCTGCACTTTTATCCTTTCAGAAACTGCTCTCCAAGCAATGTAAGAAGCTTCTGTGGTGACTGCTTTGGAGCAGGGAGGGAGAAAGGGAGACTTGGATTTAAAGATGTATGTTGTCTCCACCAAACGATTCCTTTTCTGGCAACCCCCAACACTAGGAGTTGAAAAGATAAAGGGTGTTGATGCTGGGACCAAAGAGATTTCATGTACCACTGTATCCTTCTCTTGTGGAGTCTTGACAGGGGTATCATGAGAATTATGGATGCCATGAGATCCAAACTCCTGAGGTATTCCCTTGCAGTTACCAAAGTCTGAGTGGAAAACCTTAGAAATAAATCTAGATAAATATTTATTTTTTATATGGAAAAAAAGTTCCTTGAACTGAGGTGTTTAGTTAACATCCCTAGAACTAAGTCCTGTGTGAGAATCAAGAAATAATTGAATGTTCACTTGGAATCCCAGTTTGTGCAAGAGATTTCTCACTCAAGACAGAGATTCTGGATGCCTTGAAAAAGACACTGCAAAGATAAGCAAGTCTTCTAAATATGGAAGATATGATTACCCTTTAGCCTGCAATTAGCTATAATTGGAGCTAGACACTCTGAGAACACTCTTGGTGCAGTGGATAGTCCAAAGGGTAATGCAAGAACTGATAATGTGATTCAGACACACAAGCTCTTAAGAAATGTCTGAAGTCTGGATGAATAGGGATGTGATGATAAGCATCTTTTAAGTCTAGCGTTACCACCAGGAAACTTGAAAGAGGAAGAAGAGGTAACAAGTTGTGAAGTGACAACATTTTGAATTTGGGCACTAGCACATGCAGGTTTAGAAAACAAAGAAAGATTCAGAACTGGTCGCCAACCATTTTCTTTCTTTGGCACTAGGAACATCCATCAATAAAACCTTTCCCCACATGGGGAGGAGGAACTGGTTCTATCATTCCTTGTGACAGCATGCAATGAAGAACAGATGGAAACAAAAGAGTCTAATCTGAAGGATGAGGAATAACCCCCTGGAAAGGAGCTATTTCCTCCCACTGCCATCTGTGACATTGATGAATGATTTTCAGCACCTGTTTTTTTGAAGCAATCTGTTGACAAAGAGAAACATGGAAATTCAGACTTTCAGGGTGAGAGGGTGTCACAAGGTCTCTTGAATAGTCATTCAGACGTGATGAACTGTCGTTGGTTTTTGGAAGTTGGCGGTTTGAGACTTCTTTTTGAACTTCCCTTAATATTTCTTCTTAAATGTCGAATTACCTGAATTCTCTTGAGGTTGTTTATTCTGTGTTTTGCCAAAACTGGGAGAGGAGAAAGAAAATCCATTGGACAATTTGGAAAAGGAGGTCTGATTAATCTTAGAGATTCCCTGGATCGACACTTTTTTGATCACCACTGCGACAGAGGTTCAAAATACTAGATCTGTATCCAAGGTTGTATTTAAAATCTCATTTCTATATAATCTGGGAAGTTTTGAAAATTCAGCCAAGCAATCCTCCTTAAAACAGTACCACTGGCCATAGTCCTGGAAGAAGCATCAACAGAGTCATAAACACACTGCAAATAATAAGTAGTGACCTGTGCAATAGAAGAGGCTAAATTATTTAAAACAGATTTTTCTTCACAAGGCAAAACTGTAGATAGAACATTCTTCATACTTTCACAATTTGTCAGAGCAAAGTTTAACATAGAAGTCTTAAATTTCAAAATTCTGAAAATCAGAATTGCAGAAGAATACACTTTTTCCCCATACCTATCAATAAATTTCCCGTTATTAGAACAACTAGGATTGGTATTTACTAAATGCTTTGCAGCAAAGGAGTTAACTTTTGGGTCAGGTCAGGTTTGGGAATAGTGTATAAAATTTTAAAAGACTGAGGAAATTTCCTTATCTGCCTTTTTAGGAACAGCTGTCTGACTATCAGAAGAACTACAGGCAGTAACGCACACATCCTCTAAACCAGACATTGCAGGAAGAATGGGTGCAGGTTCTGGAAAATCCTTCTGTAACAACTCATAGTATTTTCTGATGGACTCAGAAATCTCAGTGTTCTTCCACAGAAAATACTGGGACATTCCAGCAACAGTCTCAGAGAACGAGAAATCCCACAGGAAAAATCAGAAGTTGAGCTTTCCTCTGAGGACAAAACCTTGAATCCTCCCAAGCTTCTTTCTGTTTAGATTCAGAATCTTGAACCTCTTTGAAAAAGAGGAATTCCTCTTTCTTATACCAGAAACTACTTTACAAGAAGGATAAATAACTAATACTCGTATCTAAAGAAATTTTAGGAGGAGTAGATAAATGCTTGGTTTTCTGCTTCTTTTTGACAGGAAAAAATGGGGCCAACTGTGTCACGAATTGCATCAGCAACTTCCCCAAGGATGAGCACATCATTCTGACACCACAGGGAAACCTCCCCTTTTCTCTTGTCCCACGACCAACAAGAGTGGTGCTCCCCTGCCCACTGATGGGACTCCAACAGCCACAGAGGACATGGCTAATCCTTGGTCCCTAGTGGCTGTAGGTGCTACACCAGAGGGATTCAGGGTAAAAGATGAGTGGTGTGAGGTACAACAAAATGGGCAAAGCATAACCACCCACCTGCAGCTAGGGCAAATTGCTAGAATGTTCTGGTGGCGAAGGCTGTTAATTTTTTTCTTTTTGTGGCTGGAAGAAAGACTAACCATGGGATTGATAGTCTGTTCCATGGTCAAGCTGAAAATGTTACCTCTTTCCCAGAGACTAGCAGCAAATGCCCGTAAAACTGCTAGTCCACAAAAATTACTTTTTTGACAGAAAAAAAACATATGTATTTTAAAACACTATGGCAGCACCACAACGGAAAAATAAACACATTTTCTCCACAGAAAATATGCTTACAGTTAGTTTACACTACTTTTAATATGACAGAAAGAAATGAGTGCTCCATTTAAAAGAACATTACAGTCTCAAGATAGTCCATT
>NC_056729.1:630518739-630653739 GCF_019279795.1 Protopterus annectens | reverse complement strand
CTCTGTTTCCAAAGATGAGCTGAGATATGTCATTTTCCTCTGTACATCAAAGATAATGAATAAGATTTGGTCATTTGCATCCTTCTGAGTAACCTTGACAATGTTGGCTGTGCTTTACCAATAATGAAATGGTAAGATTTATTTCGACAGACACTGATAGTATTAGGAAGTGTAATGCATTAAACAAGGTTTGCACATTAAAACTGTCTATTCCAAGGCTTGGACTGTTTAGAGTTTTTGTGAAGTTCATATGTCAGTTGTAGTATAATACCTGCCCCTACAGTATGCAAATTATATTACTGCCCTCAAACTGCCTTCTTCAGAGATAACACTAATAACCATTATGTCACATTCAAGCTGCCTATGAACCATGCCAATGCAGTGTTCAGACTGATCAGCATGCTGTGATAGAATACTTGCTGTTTGGATCCCATATCCTTAGTGTTAACAAGCTGTCTGCTACAACTAAATTTTTTTGTCAGCGGCAGCATTATTTAGTCAGTGAATTCAAACACTAGATTAGGGACTTGAGTAGTGTGTTGTGACTGCTATTTTTCCCAGGCCTGAGAGAATACATGATGTACTCTATAAGTCTGTATACTTTCTGCCCCAGGAAATGGAAGCTAAAACTATGTGACAGTTACAGTTATTACCAGTTTTACTTTTACTATGCATCAGTATTAATTGTGCTTCTTCAGCAATATCTTGTGTCCTGTGTAGCCTCTTAAACTGTCATGCAAACATTTTCCAAGGGCAGCAGCCAGGAACATTAGTTAATGCTCATCTTGCCTGTTATTTGACTACGTCTGCTGTTGTTCAGTGCTGGAAAATGCGCAATGATCTTTTTCAGGGACCCAAAGCTTGGCTTATAGATCATTGTATGCTAGAGAAAACTTCAGGCTTTAAGAATCCCTATTTGTCAATGCATTGCATGATTACTAAAAATCTGAGACGTGAGCATTTGGTGAAGCAGAACCTTTGCTATGGAACCAACTAACAAAGCTTAAGTAAAAGATCTATATCTGCATGGTTGGAACAATGGCATTGACAAAGTATGAGCCACTGGATGGGACTGTCTTGGTGGGGTGGGAAAAGGAAGTGGACAACAGCTTATGGGAAGCAGAAAAGACATAGGCATATCTGCAGTGTCATATACACTGTTCATCCCAGGGCTTTTTTCTTTGTTAAGCCCCACATTGTGTGACTCATTGGGCTTAATATCACTGGGGGACATGCAGCTGTTCTGTAAAGAACCTGTCCCCACTTTTGTAATGGCATGTCTTGCAAGCTGCCTGCCTGCCCTTAACACATCTGAATTGATTGCATGGCACTGGTATCACCACAAGACCTTCCTTTCTTTGTCCATGTGCCACCAGCATGTCCCTGCACCATTACGTCCGGGCAGAGACAAGCTGAGCTTCATCATTTCCGTCTATCCACACTATTGACAACAGATGTCTTAGTCTGTATTTAAACCAGGGTTACATAGGTCATAGGCAGGATTTTATTCCTCTGTGCCAATGGAACTATATACTTTATAGTAAAAAATGTTGTTGGTTAATTGTCTAAATGACTCACCGTCTGGTATAAATTTATTAACTTTAAAATTCTTGGATCTTTATTTTGTGCTTTACTTTTATCATTGTTTATTTACTCTCAAGTGTTATAATCATGTTACGCTTCTGTATCTTAGCTTTTTGACCAGTCCTGTTTTTGTTGTGATTCTTTACTATACTGTTAACAGAACACAGTCTGTATGCTTACTGATTCTTTGTCTACTTCTTGTAGTTGCTTCACTGAAACACTGCATGTTGCCTTCACAATTTGAGGATTCTTCTGTCCTTGTGGGCTTCTTTACTCTGATATGATCTAAGGTTTGAAGTCCATTCTGTATGCTTGTACATTTGGAGACAGATTCCATAAAGAATGATGTTGCATTTTGGGAAGTCTTTGCCATCATACAATATTGTCTTGTACCGGGTATGAAGTATGCCTACCTAATCAGGGATGGTATATTAGAATAGTTGCTTTGCACAGTGCATAGTACACCAGGAACAGGTAATGAGATTCACAAATTATTATCCAAATGAGCCCCTTTACCTATTCCTGGTGTATGGCAAAGAGAGCTAATCCTATGGTGTAGCCCCTCATGATCCCTGACTACATCTGACCCTACAGCACCACACATATATTGGCTAGAATACTACTTACATGACAAGTAAACCTTTGCTATACTTATAGTCTCCAGACTCAAACTACACTGGCAACACATGTGGTTGCAGTACATAACCACAGTTCAGTTTTTTAAAAAGGTATGCAGATTGGTGTGGTCTGCTGATTGTGAAGGGAACAATTGATACACTGCCTCTAACAACCGGAACTTCATTGCTGCAGACCAGCTTTACTTTAATGTCAGAACTGGAAGCACAGGTGTTTCACATTTCTGCTTGGAAATGCCCATACTACCAGTGCCAGTATATAGGCAGAGCTGTTTTCATATTGCAATGGCCCATATATTAATATGGGCTACTCCATTGCTCTGAAGTTGTATGTTCGTGTGATACTAAAGTGTAAGGAGGACCTTTTCCATTTCAGAACTGAGCATAGTGCTGCAAGATTCCTCATTATCATATAGAACTTGAGAGTGCAGGCCTGTAACAGATGTAGATGTGGAGTTAACTAGGTGGAGGACTGCTGTAGGCCTATACTGGACATGGGTGTGGAGTTAACTAGGTGAAGGACTGAAGTAGGCCTGTACTGGACATGGGTATGGAGTTAACTTGGTGAGGGACTGCTGTGGATCTGTATAAGACACAGGTGTGGAATTAAGTAGGTGGATGACTGCTGTAAGCTTGCACTGGACATGTGTATGAAGTTAACTAGGTGGAGAACTGCTGCAGCCCTGTATTGGACAGGGTATGGAGTTAATTAGGTAGAGGACTGTTGAAGATGTATACAGGAAGTGGGTGTAGAGTTAACTAGGCAGTGGACTGCTGTAGGCCTATACTGCACTTAGTTATGGAGTTAACTAGGTGGAGGACTGCTGCAGGCCTATACTGGACACAGATGTGGAGTTAACTAGGTGGCAGGCAGATGTAGGACTGTACTGCACAGGGTATGGAGTTAACTAGGTGAAGGACTGCTGCAGGCTTGTACTGCACAGGGTATGGAATTAACTCGGTGAAGGACTGCTGCAGGCCTGTACTGCACAGGTTATGGAGTTAACTAGATGGAAGACTGCTGCAGGCCTGTACTGAACAAGGTATGGAGTTAACTAGTTGGAGGACTGCTGCAGGCATCTACTGGATTGGGTATGGAGTTATCTAGGTGGAGGACTGCTGTAGGGCTGTACTGTTCTCTGGTATGGAGTTAACTAGGTGGAGGACTGCTGGAGGTATGTATTGGATGTGGGTGTGGAGTTAACTAAGTGAAGGACTGCTTCAGGCCTATACTGGACTCGAGTATGGAGTTAACTAGGTGGTGGACTGCTGTAGGCCTTTACTAGATGCGGGAGTGGAGTTAAGTATATATATTTCCTTCTGAAATCCCACAGTTGATTGCAGTGCTTTTCAGTGAATAATATTTTGCAAAATAAAACTGAATGAAATAACATTTTTAAAATTGGAACTTGGACTTTTCTTCAAGAAGCTGTGGCACCAAAACTGGTTATAATTAAATGGGAGGTGCAGGCGGTCTCTTCTTAATGCAGGTGTAGCACAGCTTTGCTCGTCATGTAGAAAAAACTTTCTTGTGGTTTTGTATTTTTCAAAAACTGCTGTTCTCTTCAGTTTCATTGAAGGAAACAACAACCGCTGAAAACTACTTTAATCGAATGCACTGCAACTGCCTCTCTAAAGGTTGCAGAGGTGTATGAGCCAGAGAAAGCTGCTTGTCTGGAGTTATTAATGTCATGAAATTCATATCACTACTTGCAGCTATCTAAAATTGAATTGTCTACAAAGACTTGCTGTACCAGTTAATTTCTTTAATATGTTTCTTCTTAGTGCCACTCCTTCTTGGTAATTATTATTGGTTTATGGAGCCAGCTTATCTAAACATATGCACTTTGTTACAGGCACCCATTAGCATTATTCCAAAATTTACCACATTGTCTGATATAGTTCATGTCATGGCTTCATTTCAATCTGAACTGGCTCAGATCTACTTTATAACTAAAGTGTAATAGGCCCAAAGGAACCACTCTGTTATCGAATAAACATCGCAGTTCTGTGTTGTCTTATGGGGGAGGGGAACAAATTTACCTGCTGTTTAGGAAATAATACAAATATTATGGTACATTCAATTATAGGTTTTCAGTTCTGATGCATTTCTATTTTCCTGCCTGTTAATAAATTTCTCACAAGAAAAAGTCATTACTTATGGAAAAAAAGTTTAATCTTTCACTTGAAATACTTCTACCCTCTGGCTTAGAAGCATTGTTAACTCTTTGACTAAGACATGGCAATGGAGTTACATGGTAGTTTTTTTAGTGGCTTTAATATTTGTGATGTAATGTCACAGTTGACAAGTGCACAATTTTGATGTTATATATTAGGTAGAATCATACAGACTAGATATCTTACTTTCCTGGAAAATTGTTGATAATGTAAGAGTGTCAATCAGTGAATGGGAAATTGTTGCATTATTGCTGCTTGTCTAAGTTATCTGTCTATGCTTTTAGCCCATTGGGATTGAAAATGAGGCTCACTTGTTGAAGGACTGGTCCAGGTATAAGGACTGAGTGGATGACAGCAGGGTATCTCTTAGGGGAACCACAGAAATCTATAAAGTGGGTACCTCTTCATTGTCATTAGTTGTAGGTATGACACCTGCCACAGAAGTACTGACCACAGCAAATCACACCAAGGAGTATGTGCAGATTGCTTATGTGATGACATTGTTAATTAAGCATGGAGGATAAAGATTGAAAGAAGACTGGTAGCCAGTGGAGGGCACTCCCAAAGAACAAGCCAGGGTATAACCTGATACCTCTGTATTGTGATTTAGGTCCTAAACATGAGGAAGGGTGTTATTAAATGGGTGAGGTCTCCATGCCCAGGCGGAAGATTTCTCTATTTACATGGCATCTCTGAGGATAACTAGAAGACAATGAAGTAGAGTCAATATGTGCTCTTCACTGGGAATTGGAAGAAGTTAGAGTAGAAGTCCTAGAATGTTGACTGGAGCATACGTTATTAAGAGCTACCAAAACTGGAAAAAGTAAGGTTAATTTTGACATAAAATGTGATGATTTCTTGCATTAAAATACGAGTTTTCATTGATATAAAAGTTGAATTACTATGAAAAGATTTGTCTTTGTACATAGGCATTTTTAGTGTACACTCATAATGCATGCACTGGAAATAATTTGATGCTTAACGTTTAGTACATTTTTTATTTAGAATATGAGCATGCAGTAAATAAACAGGCAGTTAAGATGTGAAACAGCACTGTCATCACATTACTGGTGAAGGTTATTTGTACACAGATTTGAAAAGTTTAAAAATGTATAATCGAAAATATTGTATACTCATTCTGACTAGCCACCCTGAATGGTGTGTGGTGGGTTAATCAATGTATTTCCTCAAAGTATACTATTAAAAAAGCAAATTAAAAGAGCACCACTGTACTGAAAGTATGGGAGCTGTTCTACAGCACAACAAATTGTTTGTGGTACACATTACTTTTTGTTTAACTACATAATTTACATGCATCTGTGCAGTCCTGCTGCATGATGTACTTCTAAAGCCTCAATATGTCTTACAACATTTGTGGAAAATATTATTTATAAGCACCTGATGTTATATAATAGTCTTGCATAACCCTGGATGAGAAGGAGGTCAGGTACATATTAATGCTATCTGGTCTCCTGTAATGTGTGACAGTGGACATAAACAAAGAACATTCGATGGTTGAGTGTTTGATCACATTTAGTTATACAAAGAAGGTAATGAAAGGAACTACCTACATCTTTGTATGAGCAAGCAGTATGTGGTTAATGGTCATTGCCGTGCTTGGCAACTATATTTTCTTTAATAGAACATCCTCTTTTTAAGGCTAGTACTCCAGTGGCATAATTTTAGTTTTAACAAAACATCTAAAGGTCTTAGTTGTATTTGAATTTTATAAAATGCTGTAGCAGAGCATTTTTCCTTGTGGAGTGAGAATACCGTGGCAACAGCTACCTACAAGAGGCAGTGAAAGTAAGCCACGAGGCACCGATTCACCAAATAATTTTACTGCGGCGTGAAAGTAGTTTGTGGTATGAAAAGTCACTGCCATGGTGAGATGTACTGTTTAGTTGTAAGGACAGGTTAAAGTTTTAGTATGAAGGATGAGGAAACAGGTTTCATCCGTTTTATTAAGGGCTAGCTAACTGACTGCCCATAAGTTGGGACCTGGCAGTTGATGAAGAGAAAAGCCTCATTTCCTACTGAAGTAACTATTTGTGTACATTTCTTTCAGATGCATGAACTGACAAACAAACACACTAAATTGTATTGCCCTTCCACATGGATGATGTTGTCCCTCTCATCCCATGCTACATATATATTCTAACTCTGAGACTGCAAGGTCAACAATTAAAACTGAATTATAGGACTGTACTCCTTTATCCATGGTGGCATGATCTCACTGTACATGACACTTGACAAATGTAATTCTCAATTACAGGCAATCAGGATATTGTGTCTTATGAAGTGGTCCTTAGACAAGATGTACTTCTCAGTGAGAAAGAGAATTGTGGCAATTACAGCAGCACTTAGTAAGTGTGACCTGTATTAAGCACTGTGGTAATGTATGTGGTCTGCTATTAATTACACAAAAACAGCTAGAGCATGTAGTTTTCATCATTTGCATTATCACTGGGTATACTTTAATGACTGAAATAAGGCTGAATGCACTTTTATTGAAGACTGGTGCTCTACTAACGTCGAGGTCATTGAACCATGGGGGTTAGTGAATACTCTCTTATCCCTGATTTTGAGCAGTCTCAGAATAATATACTCTGATTTAGTCGGGTGAGTGGGAGGGTTGCAAGGTGCAAGACCTCTACAAGAACACTTTTTATTTTGCATTTTTGTTCAGTCATCATTTCTGTATGTCAGCTACTCCTTACTTTTGTGTCTATTCTCTATGTTTTGACATGACTCCTAATGTAACTTATCCATACAGCTATTCACCTGTGGAATGCCTTCCAAAAAAGATTTAATCTAAACCTAAAATCTTTTCAGTCGTACTAAGCCAATAAAATATTTAAAAAACAGTAATAAATCAAGTACATATAGTTTGTAGTCTCTTTTAGTACAAATTGTTCTTTCATTAACTGATAACAGTTTTAAAAGCATGCTGTTGCAGAAAATCATACGAGTCTGGGTGACAGGAAGGCCATAATTTTAACAAAACATACAAGACAACAACTGGGAAGTAATGTGGTGTGGTACAAGAGCGAGATGTTGTAGATTTTGGAATGGTATTATGTGGGCAACTTCTTCCACTCTGCAGACGACAGTTTATTTGTAGTATCATGAAGAAAGAGTGTCTTTATAAGTAACTGTCAGCTGCATCCTTCAAGACAAGAACAGTGACCTTTTTTCCCTAAGCTTGTATCTCTTATTGAGTTTACCATTAATGAAGCATTACAGGTTTTTATCAAGTAGACTTTATTACTTAAAAAGCACCTAAGTTTCTGTCAGTTTGCAGCTATTTAATTGCATCTGGTAACTCTGGTAGAGCAGTGATCCATTTGGATAATCGTTCAGTTGAAGAAGTGGGACACTGTCTGGTTAAGTGACTTTTTCAAAGTCGCACAGAAGGCAAATTGAAGCTGAGGGAATCAAACCCTAGATTGCAGGCAGCAGTTTGTTAATAGCCTTAATTCTCTATTTTATCTGCCAGCCAAGTAAGTTTGCCACTGTCATTTGGAGCACTTGGCTGAGAGTATGTTAAGGTATAATGGCTCATATTAAAACTGATTCAACATAGCACTTAGAACAAAAAGGAAAGGTGCTGAAAGTGAGGAGGGTCCAATGAACTGCATGCGAGCTGGTGCTGGGGTTCAAAGAAGTGTAGGGAGACCAGGATATGTGGCTTGAAGGAGGCCAAGAATATCGAAAATGGAAGATGGAGCTGAGCAAATGTAGAAATATGGTATAGGAGCTGGCCTATGGCCTGTGGGTGCAAATGTTAGAGGGCAGGAAGTTAAAAGGAAAATTTGGGCCAAGGCAGCCAGAAAGTCAGCAAGTACAAGTATGTGAAAGGCAATGAGTGGACAAAGAAAACAAGTAAGAAAAGGTAGTAAAAGACAAGAATCATAATAGGGGGAATGGAAGGGAAAGTGCATAGGAAAGTGTTGTTTGCTCTGGGGATAGAGGAGAGAAGAAGTCAATGGGGAGAGGTAGAGGGAAAGGAAAGACAGAAGGGCAGCAAGGTAAAGAGACTGAAGGGAAGAAGAAGAGGAGGAGAAGGCTGGTGTAGACAGCAATGGGGAAGATTTATAAGAAATGTACAGAAGGGATGGGACAGGAGTCAGGCATTGTATGGGAAGAAGAACATCTGACAGTGTTAGCAGGGAAAGCTAGGTATGGTACATGTGGAATGGGAAATGTAGTAAGTAGTGAGGCAGGAGGCATGGGCAGGAATTGAGGAAGATGAGCCTATGAGAGAACAGAGGACTGGCAACTAATTATTCAGTTCTGAAAGAGATTAAAAAACTTGAGAAGTGAAACAGGAGAGGCCATGCTGAAGTAAAAGTAATCTCAGGGCTTAGATGGACTAATATATGGGAGTAGGTAATAAAGATGGTGATCAAGGAGGAGGAGGAGTGGACAAGCATGATGCAGGTAAGCCTTAATAATCTGACAAAGGAGACACCGGAGGAGCTAATGTGTAGAGCTAGAGAGGTGAATGATAGCTTCCAGGGAATCCAGGACCAAGACAAAGAGATGGAGGTTCTTCATAGTATGACATATTGCAGCAGCCAGCATATAGTGAGAAAGCAGAAGATTAAATGTATAATAACTGGCCATCACAACAGATTAGGGAAAAGGGCTCAGGACTGCAAGGGGATGTGGACTTCTGGATGAGAGATTAGCTCTACATCAGAATCAGCTTCCATCTTTTCTCTGAAGGAACTGTGACGTTCAAAGCTGAACTAGAAAGATATATCTGCCTCCATAGCTGTACCCATAAATTAAGTTGGAAGGTAAGGGGTTATCACAGAAGCAAAAGAGAGAATTAGTTATACAGGCAATATGCAAGGAAATAAAACTGACACAGAAGAAAGCAGGAGAGAAACAAATGTGCATCAGAGCTTAGCTTAACAGTATCATTATGCAGTGCATGGAGCTTGGGAAGGAACGTGGAAAGCAGAAAAGTAATGATGCAGGTGGTGAGGGTGGACCTCTGTCATATCACAGAAACATAAACACTGAGAAGAAAAAGTAAGGCATGAAGGTACAACATAAACAAAACACTGACAAGAAAGAGTTGGGCATGAAGGTACAATGACACAGAAGAGGGGAGGGAGAATAGGGACCACCAGCAGGAGAGTGTTGGACATGGAAATGCAATGGTACAGTTGTGTAGCGATGATAGAGAAAAGGGGAAGGAGACATGGGACCACCAGCAGGAGAGTGTCAGACATGGGAATGCAGTGGTACAATTGTGTTGTATTCTGATGATAGGAAAGAGGGGAGGGAGATATGAGACCACCAGGAGGAGAGTGTCGGACATGGGAAGGCAATGGTACAGTTGTGTAGAGATGATAGAGATGAGTGAGGAAGGAGTGGGACTATTGGCAGGAGACTGTAGGATACGAAGTTGCAATGGTATAGTTTGTTTAGACATGACAGAGAGCAGAGGGAAGGAGTAGGAGTGATAGTCTGCATAATGGAGGGCATCAAATGTGGAATTATTGAGGAGGAAGAACACCAGTTATAGGAATTAAATAACCAATTAACATATTTATTTAAATCTGTTTACCGGGATAGAACATTGATCAAACAATGACTAATTGCATGTTCAACCTAGTTTACATCATAATGCAGCAAAACAATGTACAATATACAGATAACAATGGTTTACCTTTATGAGCAATCAGAATATCTGAGAAAACATGTATAGTATAGAATGTCTTACAAAGCAAATATATGTTCAGTTACATCAGTGGAATAGAAAAGGGAGAATAAAGTTAAAGTAGGAGGAGCAGAAGTGGTGGAGATATAGCGGTAGTAGCTAGATTAGGAAAGCTAATTGAGTACAGTAAGATGAAAGAAATGGATTAGATTATACCTTGTGAGTTTAGACCAGCAATGGTGTGCTAAGCTGAACCACTTTTTAGGATGAGTGAGTTAGTCTGGTATGTCAGGTATGTGAGTGGTAAAGGTACTCACAGTTGAAGCTATTGGTTTAAGTAACATGTCCTTTAGATGCATGGTTACATTCAAACTGTTTTAATAAGTATTGTTTGAACTGCGGCCTGAAAAGTGAGTCCTTTGTGTGATCAGTTAAATCAGGAGGAAGCCAACTGTCATAGTTTGGGGTGTCATTAGAGAGAAGCAGTGGCTAACAGAATGCAGTCTGAGGGAAGGGGTTTGTGGGGAGGGACCAGATCTGGCTTGGCTTCTTAGGGTATATGTTTGAGTGGCAGTGAAAAAGGATGGAAGGGATGTCAAGTCTGAGTATTTATAAGAGCAAGGAACCAAGAAGTAGATTTGACATGGCCTATACCAGGAGCCACTTAGCCTTTGAAAGAGTATGGAAGTGGTATTCATTCCATGGTGAATTAGATATGAATTAACATATTTTATTGGAGAGGGTTTGAAGAGTGTCAGTGTTTTGACAGAATATGTGGACAAGAGGAGATCATACTGAAGTTGAGCAAGGAGGATGACTTTTTATATAGTAGCAGTTGCTGGGTGTGAGAGGAACTGAGATATTTTGTTGACCCAGAAGAGTAGACTATTGATCTTGGCTGTCAACTTTTCTATGTTCTTATGGAAGTTTAGTGATTGGTCTAGAAATATCCCAAATATTTGAATGAGGTGTTGGTTTCAATGGGATTGTTATCACATTTAAGGATGTGAAAAGACTGGGAGGAGGATTTTGATAATCTTTTATGGGGGCTGAATAACATGACCTCTGCTTTTTTGGCAATGAGCATAGATTCTTGGAGTTTAGCAAGTGCTGTAGCTGGAGAATGATATCATCTGCAAAATGTAGTAGTGATACACTGGGCAAGTCTAAGTTTAAGTTTGTTAAAGAAGACTGAGAATAGAAGAGGTGCTATAATGGAGCCTTGTGGGACTCCAGAGTGAATGAAAGGTTGGATTGAACGTCTTTGAGTCATGCAATGGCATCACGTCTGATACCAAGTCAAAGTATGGGTTAAGTCAATGAGCAGAGCTCCACTAAGATTTATTTTAAGTATATTACTTAAGGTGTTATCAGTAAGGATCAATAGAGCAATCATTGTGCCCCTACCAGCCCAGAATCCACACTATTTGATGGAGAGAAGATGATATTTTTGTAGGTAAGTTGATTATATATGATTATTTAAAAACTTTTACCAAGGGTGGGTTGGATAGAAATGGGATGGAAGTGACTTGCAAGAAGAGGGCTTGGTTTCTCTTGGTATTTGCTTGACAAAAGAGGATTTCCAAATATTTTAATTAGCAATAATGTCAAGGCAAAGCTTGTAAATATGTTTAAGCTGAATGGTGATGAAACTTCTGCAGTGGTGGAAGAGCCAAGGGAAATAATTGCCTGGTGCAGGGGGTGTGTCCATAGGAATCTGTTCAAGTAAGGGTAAAATTTGCTTAGAGGTGATTTTAGCAAAGTGAATTAAGATGGTGGAATGAAATCAGGGGTGTCAGGCTCTCTTTGATGTTTGGCTACACTTAGAACAAATGAGGATGTGAGAAGGCTTGAGAATTGTCTGAGGAAATCAAAAGATCATAGGATCATAGGACGTTAGTAGACTATCGACCTGGAGGTCATTTCAAGCCTAGCCATTTCATCCCAATGTAATAGCATAGATACGCTAGTCAATACCCAAGATTGTATTTAGTAATGACTGCCCATGTCCAGGAGGGTTGTGGGTGCTATCCCTGGTAAGAATTTATGGTGCCCCATCCACTCATACAGGTTCCTTTTGAACAGTGTCATAGAGGTGATCTGCTTCACATGAATTGGCAGCTTATTCCAAAGATGTGGCAGTTACTGGGAGACAATCTGTCCCTCCAGCACATCATTTTCAATTTGTGGTCCATATTTAGGTCCCTGGAATGGATAGCTGTAGTCCCGTTTGATTTATAGATGTGCAGCAAATTCATTAGGTTTGGGTCGGAGATTGCTCTGTAGGTCAGGCGTAAGTCTCCTCTAAGAAGTCTATACAATACTGAGTATAGTGACAGAGACTTTAGTCAGTCTGTGTAAGGCACACACTAGAGTCCCTTGATCTTCTTAGTTAGAAATCTCTGAGGTCTCTACAATTGCTGCAGGTGCATTATATGGTACATGTCAAAAGGGGTGTTAAACTCAATTATGGGCCTGATTAATGATGAGTACAGAGGGGTTATAGCCACCTTTACTCTAGAGGTGATGCCTTTGCTAATCAAGTGTGCTACATAGAAAGCCTTCCTTACTACAGTTGACACATGTTGGTCAAAGTTAAAGTCACAGTCTACTTGTGATCCCATATCTCTTACCACTTTGAAGGTGCATAGGGTATTGTTGTTAATTTGATAGTATGAAGGGTAAGATTACTAGATGGGCAGAGTATGCGTCTTAGACTGGAAACTTCATTTTGGGAGGATATTCCTGTTTGTTTGTTGACTTCTTGCTAGAAATGTTTAGGGGAGTGAAGAAGGAAGGTTTGTTTGTATTTTAGTTGTTTGGTTTTGAGTCTACTTGGTCAAGTTCCTCAGAGTTTTATAATGGTCAAGGTTGTTGGGAGTGGGATCTTGATTCCACATTTCCCAGACTTAATCATATAGCTTCAGAAAGCATGTGAAATCACTGGTAAGTGGGCATCCAAAAGAGAATTAAGTCTTTTAGTTAATGGCATCAGTGTTAGCATACAATAGGAATCATATAAAGTTAAAGACTAGTGATTATTATGACCATTACATCTTGTCAGTTCTCACCCTAGTCTATACCTCCTTTCTTAAGGAGGGCTACGTTAGTCATCCCAGGACTGTGGCAGTCACCCTTCTCTCACTAGGACTAACCACCACAAGCTCTAGATAACTTGCACACCTGGCCACAACTGGCTGTTTGCTGTAAGTTTATAAAGTGACTAAAAACACAGCAAGTAAATGCAGCAATACTGCAGGACTCAATGAAGGGTGTTAAGGGAACACAAAAGGTTAGAGTCTAATTTAATTTCCCTTGAATCTAAGGTAGATGAAGAAGGGAAGTACTATGTAGTATAAATATAGTATAAGACAGTGACCCCAGATGCACCAAGGGAAAAGGACAAGGACTGGGGCTGAAAAAAAAGGTGGGAGGCCAGGAGGATTCGGAGATCTGAATCAACCAGAAGAAGACTGCGAGACCCTGAGCAGAGAAGAGTAGAGAGACTCAAGTCTTGGACAGTAAGGTGAGCAACAGGAGAGACAGAATTCTGGATGTCACCTTAACTAACACAGAGGGGCTAGAGACGACCAGGTGAAGATACTGTTAACCAACAGAGATCATGTAACTGTGTGATCTAGAGCATGAATGGAAGGGTAGGAACTGATGAACAAAACAATGTGATGTGAAAATTCATGAGAGTGCATCCTGCTGAGATGGGGAGTGCGCCAATGATGAACTAAACAACCAGAAGCAAATCAAGAGGGTAAATACAAAATGGAAATGAGTCAGGATTTTGAAAAAGGGGGGAGGGGGTTGAGGAAGGGTTAAAAGGCTAGTTATTAAGACAAAATATGTGATATGTAGGTTGAAGGGAGAGGAGTCATTATCTGGAAGAGGCAGAGTATAATATGGCAAGCAGAAAGGTGACAAAGGACAGAGGGCAGCTAAGGTGCAAATCAAAAGGGAGACAACAGTGAACCCAGAAATGTGCCTTGCAGCACACCACAGGTCAGAAAATAGCAAGAGGAGAGGAGAAATTATTGCCCAGTACCACTCTTTGAATATGAAGAGATATGTACGTAGGAAACAAAGTTTTCCAACATCTGTCATGCCACAGTAATATTGCAAATAATCCAGAAGGCTTCTACATTCAGCTATATCAGATGCAGCAGAAAGAGTTAAGAGGACCAAGATGAAATAGCAGCTTTTATCTTTTGCCATAAGGAAGTTATTAGAGACCTTCATAAGGGTTGTCTCTGTACTGTGGTTGGGACTGAAAACCAGACTAAAAGGGATCATAGATGTTATTGTTGCTCAAATACATATCTAATTGCATGCATATGCCCTCTTCAAGAACCATACCAATAAATAGAAGATTTGAGATCATTTGTATCTAAACGTCTCTCAATGATAGCAGTAACTAAGGACTTTTTTAATTGTGAGGGAAAAATGCCACCTGCAAGTTGAGACATGATGGTTTGCTAAGAAACTGGACCCAGCACCTCTAGGCATGATGTAGCAAGTGTATTAGGGCACAGGTCTGGTCCACAATTTATTATATGCATTTGGAAACCAGAGCAACAAAGTAATTATATTTGGAAAAAATGAACTCAAACCATGTTCAAGATGGTAATCCTGTCATAGGAGCACAGAATGTTCTGGAAAATCAGCCTGCAAAGGCAAGTTTGGTGGAGGAGTACAAAGCAGCTAACTCATATTCTTCACTGGTTTGTCACCATGGGGCTCTCCCAGGACAATTGCAAATATTTCTTCAACGAGATATCTGCCTGATAAGTTGAAAGATGTTGACCTGGTAGAAGCCTGTATTTGAATATATTGGTGTGACATCAAGTGCAGTTTAGATTTCATCTCTTTCCTCTTAGTTCACTGTACTCAGGTTTGCAACATCACTCACGTTGGTATGAGGTGGCCAGCCCTACATCACTTTTGGCTAGAATATCAATGTTAGCAGGCAAGGCTTTACTGTAGACCTCATCCATATTTCAATTTAAACACTGGTTTAAACCATGTGTCAGAAATGTGAGCAAGACTCGGTTAAGGTTCTTGCAAACCACCAGACCCAAGTTTCCGGCACCACTGGAGATAGTTGAATTATAAAGTAAATCAGTCTTTTACCAGACTATGTGATGGGTTCAAGTATCAAGTCATATATTGGAAATTTTGATGAAACACCATCAGAGCAACTTAGATATGACTACATGCAGAGTTCCAATAAGCAGATCTACACAAAAATCTGGAGGGATTTATTGAAGTGATAGAATAGGTCTGAGGAAGTCTGTTAACAAAAAATGCCTACTTCTCAAATACTGCCTCACAATGATGTTATTTAACCTATCACCCTGTCAGAGGTTCTTCTGTTGGTATGTATATATCCAATGTAAAGAGAATGACATTAAGGAAACTACTCAGAGTGATGCTATACTTTGTGTTGTTCCACAACAAGATGTTCCAGAAATTTCCTTGAAAAGCGATCAGCTTACATGTAGGCAGAATTTGAGATATGGGAGACTAATTAAGAGATCTGGTCACTATAATGTACAGTGTTACAGGACTAGATATTCAAAAATGCCTTTTTTTCCTTAAGTTCATTACTGAAAGTTTGAATTTTTGATTATTAATTGTGCACTATTGCACATCACGTGACACACTAGTATGGCCATAGTATATTTACAAATAGTGTTTATAGTACTTAAAGTTGTATATTTATCACAACTTTTCTTTTAATAAATGAGTATGTAGCACATGCGTGTGTATGCACATACACACACACACACACACACACACACACACACACACACACACACACACACACACACACACACACACACACACATTCTATACATTCTATCAGATTTCTATACTTTTGTTGTAACAGCAGTCAGTTGTGTGTTTCAGTGTTCCTCTCATCACAAGCAAGTGCATGAGTGTTACAATGAAGTTGATGTGGAGTGGAGTAGTGGAGTTTAGAAATTTTCTCTTGCCTCCCATTGTTGTGCAGACTCAGAGTTAACATACTGAGAGTTGCTGGAATGTGGATGGGTACAGGTGGGCTTGCCCCCCCCCCTCGACAATCCTCTGAAAAATACTGCCTTTGTATTTTGTTTACGTTCTCTGATGGCTATAGCAAGCATGCCTGATAGGATAGTAGTGTTGATGCTTATCTTTTTTGGGTTACTGTGTCAAAAGCAAACCTTCCGGTAGTCATATTTACTCATCATCTTTACATGACCCACATCCTTTCTCTTACTTTTTTACCTCTCTAAGTTACCTTCAGTCAGGAAACTTCCAAATGAGTTTCCAAGTTATAAAAGAATAATAGCTACTGCAAAGGTATATTATGCTAAATACCATTGTTTTTCTATGGATGTGAAGTGTGCTTCTTATGATTATATGGCAGTCATCTCCTACAGCCTGTCTAATTCAAGTATTTATAAGATCAGAAAAGTACAGTTGTGCAATATGAATTTACCACAACAGTAGATGTTCTAATGATTACTGCAGCAGTAGCCTTAGCTATATGGGTTATAGCCTGCCAAGGATATAACAGCAGATCAGCTTCCAAAGCTTTAGGGCACCTTCCATGCATCCAAGCTATCAAGCACCTTGCAATGAGCTGACTAAAAGACAAGAGTAGGTGCAAAGGTCTTCAGAGCTTTCCTGCCAGCAGAGAGAGAGAGGATTAGCCCTCAAAGGACAATGCTAAGAATAACAAAAAATAAATGTCCACACAGTGGCATAAAAACATATTATATCTATCTATATATATGTATATATATTTGTGTGTGTGTGTAGTAGGAATATCTATATATATGTATATATATTTGTGTGTGTGTGTGTGTGTGTGTATAAACACACACACACATATATATATATATATATATATATATATATATATATATATATATATATATTTATATATGTGTGTATATGTATACATTGTTTGTTGTTAGCATAGCATTGTATCAGTAGGTTTGTTTTGTTCATTTCTTATGTGAGCCTATTCACCCAGGCTGTGCCTGAAAATAGTCCATTGAGATTAGTGGACTATTCTGGTAAACAAATATAAATAAATAAATATAAGAAAGACCATAAGAAAGATCATAGGACAGTAACTCACACAAATATTGTAAAACCAGAGAGCGGCTAACTCTGAATGGACGCTGGTTATGTTGTTGGTACCACCTAGAAAGAATTTTCTCTTTGCTAGTATAGGATTTTCTAGTAGCAGGCTTTCTTGCCTCAGTTAGTGCCTACTGCACATCCTCAAAAACAGGTGCCTAAAAGGAATTAAGACGCTATCATCTAGGCAGTTCAGATGAAGATGGTTGATGTAGGGGTGTATCAAACCTCTTTTTTTGTGTAAGTAGATCCAGTCTGTGAGGAAGCTTGTGGTAATTGCCACCGTCATTTTCAAAAGAAGGGAGAATCACAGTTGCCTGGGACAGATGGGAGTCACCACAATATGTAACAAATCTAGAAGATTTAGGATCTTTGCTTGGAAGTTTTTACATTGGTATTTTTGTACCCCAGGTCGACTCCAAAGAATTTTTCCTCAGGTAGACAGCAAATATTGGAGGTGTGATAGGGAGGAAAGAGGTAACTGGGAACATATTTTCTGGGAGTGTAATGAGTTAGCAGACTTTAAAGATGCCCTGCAGACTGCTCTGTCAGAGATACCAGGTGAACAAACTGGTGTAACTAACAAAATTATTTTCTTGAGCTATGATACAGAATCAGAATTGCCTAGACACAGTAAGACTTTGCTGAGTCTAATTATGGTGGCTGCCAAAAAAGCAATTACTGGAAAATGGAAATCAAAGTCTAAATCAACTTTACTAGAGGTAGTGAATATAGTATCAGAGATAAAACAACTGGAATTGGGATCCTTAGAAAAAGGGTAGCAGCAAATTACATAGGAAAAAAATGGGAACTGTGGGAACAATACTTTCGGAGGAGGAATGAGGTTTAAAAGAAGGCTGGTTTTGAATGAGCTATGTCATGTGTGACTGACAATAACTGGCTAGATTATAAGTGATGTATAATGTTTGCAACTGCAATTATGTCAGTATGGTTTGTGATGTACAATGTTTGCAACAAAATATATGTCAGTATGGTTTGATTTAATTTATATGAATGTATGATTGTCTATGTCATACGTGATCATTTAATAAAGATGTTTCTTGTTTAAAAAAAGAAGGGAGTCACCACAATAATCTTGGGGGATTCCTTCTGAATCGTCAGAAGTACCTTGGATAATAGTGGAAAGGCATACAGGAACATTCTTGTCTAAAGAAAAGAAAAGGAGTCTGTCTTCCCAGCCTTTTTGTATGGAGTCCTGGAACAAAATGTTTCAGTTGATTGTTCAGAGAGGAGGCAAACAGGTCTATCTGAGGTGCTCCCCACAGGTGGATCAGATCTTGTAATTCACCCTGATCTAGTTTCCATTTATGAGGGTCTGCCCTGGTCCTGCTGTGCTTTGTGCCACACAATGTTACCCTGGCAGAATGCAGAATGCCTGTTAGAGTGAGATTGTGCTGTGAAGATGTATCCCAAACTAACATGGCTAGTCTGCAAAGGAGGTAAGATCTGGTCCCCCCTTGCTTGTTGATGTACCACATGACTGTCTTATTATCTGTAACCACTTGAAGAGGTCCTGGGGACAAAATGGTTCAGAGAGTTAAGTACATTGATCAGGGCAAGCATCTCCTTGACATTTATGTGCTTGCATCTGTCCTTGATGCCCTACACCCCATGCACTTTTATCCTTCCTGAAATTTCTTCCCATGCAAAATCTGGGGTGTCTGTGGTGACTGACTGCTATGGACCATGGAGGAAGAAGGGGAGACCTGGATTTAGGGATATCTGTTGTCACCACCAAGTGATTTCCATTCTGATAAAACTCAGCACTGTGATGTGAAGAGATAAGGGGTGTTGTTGGTGCTGGGATCAAAGAGCCTTCAGAAACCACTGTATCTTTCGCATGTGGAGTCTTTCCAAGGGTATCATGAAAATCATAGATACCATGAGACCAAACATTCTGAGGTATTTCCACACAGTGATTGAAGTCTGAGTGGAAAACTTTAGAAATAGATCCTGTGGAAGAAAAGCTGTTTGAACTGAGATGTCTTGTTGACATTCCAGTTGCACAATCCAGTGTGAGGGAGTCAAGACAAACTTTTGAATGTTCTCTTAGAATCCCAGCTTGTGCAAGAGATCACTCACCCAAGAGAGGGATTCCTGGCATTTTGAAAAAGACTTTGCAAAGATAAGAAAGTCATATAAATATGGAAAAATTTGAATACCTTGAAGCCTGTAATGAGCTATAATTGGAGCTAGACACTTTTTGAACACTCTTGGCCAATGGATAGTGCAAAGAGTAAGGCAGAGAACTGATAATGTGACCCAAACACACAAAGACTTAAGAAACGCCTGATGTCTGGATGAACAGGGATATGATAATAAACATCTTTTAAGTCTAGTGTTACAAGAAAACTTGTAAGAGGAAGAAGAGGTAACAGGTAAGCATTTTCTTTCTTTGGCAGTAGGAATATCATTGAATAAAACCCCTTCCCCTCCTAGGAAGGAGGAACTGGTTTTACCACTCCTTGGGACAGCATGTGATGAAGAACCAGTGGAAGAAAAAGAAGTCTGCAGGATGAGGATTTACCCCTGGAAAGGAGGAAGTTCCTCTCACTGCTATCTGTAACCCTGATTAATCATTTTCAGAATCCATTTGTCTGAAACAATCTCTTTCCAAACAGAAAAACAAAGATTCAGACTTTCGTCAAGAAAAAAATGGGCCAGAGTTGGAGGGGAGTAACAAGGCATCTTGAGTAGTCATTCAGTCTTGTTGGACTGTCCTTGCTTTTGGGAGGTTTGAGACTTCTTTTTGGAACCTTCATGCCACTTCTTAAACATCTGTTTACCTCAGTTCTGTTCAGACTGTTTAATGTATTGTGTTTTTGCCAAAAATTGGATGAGGACAAAGAAAATCCCTTGGACAATTTGGAAAAGGAGGGCTGAAAAATCTTAAGAGATTCACTGGATTAGGTTGTCCCTTTCATTACACTTTTTGATCACCTTTGCAGCAGAGAGGTCAAACACTAAATCTCTATCCAAGGGAGAATTTACAATTTCATTTTTTTATATCACCTTGGAGGTTCTGAGAATGCATAGTAATGACAGTTCTAGGACAGTGACAAAGAATATGGAGGGTTTTAGATGTTTTCTTACTTACGATCAGTATACTAGAAATATACAAGGCAATATTAGAAAACACTGGCCTATGCTGAGCTTTATTCCTAATTTTAAAAATATAACAACTGATCAACTTTCCTTTGGTTATAAAACGTCACATACCTTAAAAACATTTTATGTTATAAAGAACAAGAGAAATATTCTATTAAAAACAAAAACAATATTCAAAAAAGGCACTCTTAAATGTTATAACTGTCAGTTTTGTAAGTACATTTATACTGATGCTATCTTTATTCATCCTGTTAAACAAACACTGTTTGAGTTGCACTGTTATGATATGTGTAATGCAACTAATATTATTTACATGTCATCTGTCAGTGATGTAGAGCTTTTTATATTGGCAAAACTAACAGAAGACTGAAAGACTGAATTTGTGAACACGTCAAACATACATCGATATGTGTAATGCAACTAATATTATTTACATCATCTGTCAGTTATGTAGAGCTTTTTATATTGGCAAAACTAACAGAAGACTGAAAGATCGAATTTGTGAACACGTCAGACATACATCGATATGTGTAATGCAACTAATATTATTTACACGTCATCTGTCAGTGATGTAGAGCTTTTTATATTGGCAAAACTAGCAGAAGACTGAAAGATCGAATTTGTGAACACGTCAGACATACATCGACAAGTAGACACAAATGCATTATACAAACACATCAGAGAAGCTTAATACATCGCATGAGTTTAAATTTCTTATCCTACAGACTTTAACAGAAAGTATTAGAGAAGGTGATTTTTAAAAATTATAGCAAGACGGTAGAAAATAAATGGATTCTTAGGTTCAAGGCACAGTCATTTTATACATGCACGTTTTAGACTTTTGTAACTCGTGTTTAATTGTATGTTTTAGATGCTTCTATTTTAATCATTCAGTTATTCCATTATTTAATTGCACTTCATGTGATGTTTTATAGACTGATACATGTATTTAAAAGCATTTCATTTACCATGTAGACTGTTTTGCCTGAAAAAACCTTAGAGGTGAAAGTTGTGTAGACTAAGAAGAAATAAAGTTTGAATCAACTGCAGTGGTGCCAGAATACTTTTTCTTTTCTTTCTTTTAAGGTTCTGAGAATGCAGCTAAGCAAATCTTCTGGCCAAAGCCCTGAAAGAAGTATCAACAGAGTCATAAACACACTGCAAGCAGTGAGTAGTGACCTGTGAAATATAAGAAACTAAATTATTTAAAGCAGATTTTTCTTCAAAAGAAGAAACTGTAGATAGATAAAACATTACTTGTGCTTTCAAAATATATCAGAACAAACTTTAACATATGACCATATAATTTAAAATTCTGAAAATCAAAGTTGCAGAAGTATACACTTTTCCCCATACCTATCAATAATTTTCTCATCCTTATTAGAAACAGTAGGATTAGAATTAACTAACTGCTTAACAGCAGTGGAGCCAAATAAGGCTATATCTGCAGGGTGATTTTTGGGAATAGTGTGTAAAACTTTACATGGCGGATGAACTTTATACATCGCAGATGCCTTTTTTGCAGACAGCTGTCTGACTATCGGGAAAATTGCAGGCAGTAAGACACACATCCTCTAAAGCAGAGAGGAAAGGAGGAATAGATGTAGGTTCTGGAAAATCCTTCTGTAGCAACTCATAGTATTTTCTGAGGGACTGAGAAACCTCAGTTTTCTCCCACTGAAAACACTGGGATATTCTAGCAATAGTTTCAGAGAAAGAGAAACCTCCACAGGGAGAATCAAAAACTGAGCCCTCCTCTGGGTCTGAATCAGAACTCTGAGGACAAAGCCTTGAATATGCCCCTGTATCTTCCTTTTCAGATTTAGAATCTTGAATCTCTTTGGAAAAAAAGGAATCTCTCTTTCTTTTATCAGAAACTACATGAAGGATCAGTAGCCTGAACTAAACCCTGAGCCAATCCCAGTAAACTAGCCAAAGATATTTGAGGAGGAGTAGATACATGCTTGGTTTTCTTTTTCGTTTTGTTGGGAAAATGGGGCCAACTGTGTTAACTAATGGCAGCTACTGCTTCTCCAGGGATGGGCACAGCATTCTGATACAACAAGAAAACCTTCTCTGTTCCCTGTCCCAGGACCAATAAGTGGCTTTCCCTTGACCACTGAGGGAACTCCAACAGCCACAGAAAACGTGGCTAACCCTGGTCGATAGTGGCTGTAGGTGCTACACCAGAGGGATGTGGAGTAAAAGATGAGTGGTCTAAGGAACAAGCAATGGCTACAGCATAGTCACTCTTGTATGGCTGAGGAAATGTGCTAGCCTGCTGTGGTGGCAAAGGCTGTTTGCTTAAGTTTTTCTTTTTGTGGATGGAAGACTGGCAATCTGTTCCATGGTCAACCCAAACTTGGTGCCTCTTTCCTGTGGAAGACAAGCAATAAATTATAGGTCTTATTTTTTTTGACAGAAAAAAATCAGTAAAAAGCACTTTTAAACACTATGGCAGTCCCACAACAGAAAAAAATAAACACAATTTCTCCACAGAAAATATGTTTTCAGTTAGTGTGCACTACTTTTTAACTGACAGGAAAAACGAGTGCTCCGTTTAAAAATATAGTACAGTCTTATAACAGTCCGTTCAAACACAACAACCCTAGCTTTAAAATAACCTTCCAGAAGATGAAAGTAATAAAACAGCAGTAAATATAAGAAAATGTAATTTTTCCCCCAAAGGGAACTTATATGCCCAGCAAAGGAAAACACAAGTGGACTATCGATCCTTGAAAGCCTCAATGAAGCATATTTTTCAGAGGCAGGAAAGCTCTGAAAGGCTTTATGCACAAACTTGTCTTTTACTCAGTTTATCTCAAGCTGCTTGACAGTCTGTGTACATTGAAGGTGCCTAGAAGCTGTTATATCCCAGTATGTAACCCTTATAACTAAGGCTACTGCAGCAGTGATTAATATGGAGAACATCACAAGCTAGTAAGTTTACTACAACTCACAACAGCTTCTGATTCTAAAATTGGCCACTTACTTCTTAGAAGGCTTTGAAAATAATTTTTTTCTGTGTGAATGCAATTTGTCATTTTCTAAACACATTTGAATATTTAGTTAAATCAGCAATAATTTTAAGAAAAGTATTAAATCAGCAAAGCTTTAAATTGTGTCTATACAGGAGAATTTTTTTTGTATGCTGTGAAGCTTCGTGTTAGATGGGTGCGGGTGTCTTCTATGATTTAGGAAGTGAAAGTTAAAACTTTTTTTTTTTTTTTTTTTTGCAATTGTCTGCAGTAGGAAGGGCTTGCCCTGTTTCTGAGACTAACTAGGTCACGAATGAAATTAAAACATGTATCAGCTTGCCTTTCTAGTGTTTTAAGAAACAGAGTTTGAGAATGTTTTAGTCGTCTGAAAGTTCAAAGGATGGTAGTTCCTTTAGTCCTCAATATATATTTACAATTTAGTGGTGGTGTACAAACTAGGCATTAGAAATTGTAACATAACAATAGCCAAGATGAAACATAGTAATGTAAAATGTTTTTTTAAATGCATTTTTAACTCATTCCCTTTAGTGGAGCTCTGGAAATTTGTTTTGCAACTTCCAATGTCTGCATCCTCGGTACTTTGACAAAATCATGTTATAGCTTCACAATTCAGACAAATGTTTGCATCTCTAGAACCCCTATGTATTACTAAAGAACTGCAAATAACCAACTCGTCAGCACAACCTAGGTGTTACAATAGCAGCATTCATTAGATTATGTGTCTTAAACTGGATGGTGTAAGCCACAGTAGACAAAGTAAATATTAATTTTATAATGTCTTGCAAACAGCTTACAGTGGCTCAGTTACAACTCAAGATATACAAATACTCTCAGTAGCATTTTGTTCATTTGACTACAAGCTGTCTTATGAGGCTGAGTAGTTCTGTTTGCGTTGCTTTGCTGGCAGGTTACTTAGGGAAATTATAAAATGATTGAGATATGAATAAAGACTATACGGACATTTAGTAACTCTTTAGCTGCACAAGGATCAGGTATCAGTGCACTTGTGCTGTCCATAACTTGTATGTAGCATGACTTTGGAATTATTAATGTAAATACAAACAGGCAATATTAGATGCATGGAGGCATTATCATTATCCTGCCAAAACTTCTGGAGGCTTCACTAGGGTTTAAGAAGTTGGAGCAGTTTGGTTTCAATGATTGTGCAATACTTCGTTTTATCATTTTTCAGTGAACCACACTCCTTTAAGCCTTCTCCATTGAATGAGCTTCAACCTGCACATTTATTTTACAATAGTTAAGTTCACTACACGAAGTGAGGATGGTTCTTCCTGTACCCCTTTAACAAAATTGATTCCTAACATCACACAACCTCAGTGTGAGATATAAAATTTGCAAGTTTCTGCCCACTCCATGGAATTGTCACATTGGACCGGGGTTCACTGCAAACCAACATGATCAAATAAATGATCTTTGACAACATATAGACATGTAGAAGTAAACATAAGATGGTCAGTGGTCCATTGAGTCATTTATTGTTGTTAGCTACTAGGCATTTCTGACTCCTACCCTCAGTACCCATTTTTCTGTAATTCCCAAGCATACTTGAATCTGTCTGTCATCCTGTATTATGCTGCAATTTTCAGCTGTTTGTATAGGGCCCTGTTAGCATCTCAACAAAAATACTTCCTCAATTTAAATTTATATTTTCCACTTGTGAATCTTCTATTTTATTACTTCCTTTTTCAGTCTTCCTTCTTAACTACCCCATACCCAACCTCTGATGATGACATCATATTTAGTATTTTGTGGACATGTTTCTTCCAAAGTGTTTGCAATGAGTGTCCACAGCCTTTCTTCATATCCCAGTCTCCCTTAGGGTTGCCACCTTTCTATGTGTCAAAAACCAGACCAAAACTCAAACCCTTGTACTACCCACAACCCCGCCTTTCTCTCCCCATTTTCCTGCCCACTTCACCCACTTTCCTGCCCATTTTGTGGCATCATCACATACATAATTGCATGGAGGTATGGCTTATATTGTATATTTCTCCTTCTAAGGAAGTCCCTGCATCGTGTTAGTCCAGAAAGTACTGTACAAACTCTGCTATTCTGTTCATCTGCACAAACAGAATGCTGGAGTTTGTAAAACTACTGGATAAGTGGTAACATCAGCCTTCCTTCCCTTTAACAGTGGTACTGTGTACTCATTCCTGCAGGCCGAAATCACTGTTTCTGTATGGAATCTATGTCTGTATGCAGTATTCCAAGTGTCACCTAGCAAGTGTCTTCTACAGTGAAAGAGTTGTGCCCATTGAAGTAATTGCATCTTCTTTCCTTCTGTCCCCCATTGCCATATAGCCCAATATTCTACTGGCCCTTGTCACCATCCACTTACATTATGATATGTAATGTGTACTGGTCATTTTCTGAAACAAGTCTAAGTAACATACCTTTGGATTTGGAAATAACCTCCTTTTTCTATGCAATACTAAATTATGGAGTTTTTAATGCAAGCAATCTGTTATTTTTGCATTTTATTTTGTTGATAAGGATGCCACCCCTGAATTTTTTTCTCATTGCTAAAAATGCTTGCCACTAAACCCACGATGTCTCACTACCTAAATTAATGTAAAAGGTACAGTATTTTGTTAAATGCATCAGTAGTAGTTTCTCACGTCATTGAAAGACAATTTGTCAACTAGTTCTTGCAGTTGGAACACTTTATATAGAAAATTAACACATGTAATGATATAGTAGTGAAAACACAATATAAGTAAGAAGCTTCTCCTCTAAAGAGGTGTTATTTTTGCATCCTCATAATGTTTTGCAGTTGTATGTAGATCATTGTCTAATACCTACCATTACATGATTTTTGGGTGTGGTTATAAGGAAAACTTAATAAACAGCGAAACTGAAAGATAAAAAAAATGCAGTATAATCTTCATGTTTTGCAAACCCACTTGCAGCTTTAACATGAGGAGTATAACAGGAAATGAAGTCAATTGCAAAATAAACATGCTTTTGAAGGTGACTAGTGCACTTTAAGTATGTTTACAGAAACCCTGATTTGTGTTGAATGTTACCTATATATTTTTTTCTTAGCTTGCACTTTGCTTTAACCCTAGAATATTTTTCTCTTCATAGGTAAATACTAGGATAGGTGCCTTTGTGTGCCATTTTAAGCTTAGACAATTTCCATTGGCAAGAGTCGAACCCTGTACCTGTTGTTTGTGAGGTAAACAGCTTAACCATTATGGTAGTCTGCAACCCCTTTGTTTTTAAAGATGTTCTTCTATTCATCTGTTGCAGTATTCTTTACATGGGATATCCCTACAGTAGGCCACCCGAAGACAGCCAGTATGCAAAAGGTTTTCCGCTACTGTAAGGTACGTGGTATGTTGCACGTAGGCTGCTGTCATACATCGGCCATAAAAGCCAACATACGTACGCACTGCCCTCAGATCTTCTCTGCCACCAGTCCAAATGCCATCTTCAAATGTCTGTCTGCTTGCCTGAGTTGTTTGCTGTGTTCCAGCATTTTTTCTCAGATAAGTGCCCCATTAGGGAATTCTTGTTTCTTGTACCATTGTGTGGTAGGGAACATTTCATCCAAAAAAGGCAAATGCCAGTGTGGAAGACAAATTCCACATAAGGATACCCATCTCCAGTGTTTGTTCTGCTTAGGGCCTACTCACGACCAAAAATCTTGTTCCATTTGCCAGGCCTTTGTGCCTAAGACCTTAAGGAATAGACTTTACTCCTTAGCTATTTACTTGGAAAACCAGCGCTTAAAGCTGCTAGCTAAAAGCATAATGGAGGGATCCTCAGGGCCTAAGGTTGATTCGGTTATGAAGCAGAAGGCCAAAAAGCCAAGGCCTGAACCTTCTGCTGCTCCTCTTACCATGGACATCTCTTCTGAGGCGGTTGAGAGCCCGGAGATATGTACAGTTATTGGTACCGATTCACAGGCCAAGGCCTATACTGAGGCTGCCTTGAATCCGACCGCAGGCATGTCCTTAGAGGCTGAGCAGGCATCTGTCTAAAATGCACAGAGGGAACCGAGGCTTGTGATTACCATAGGGCCTAGAGGGATACCTCAGATCCTTGTCCAGGAGAAAATTCACTCGGATATTATTGAATGTAGGCTGGCTTGGCTTACTCTTCTGTATAGGCCCACATGTTAGCTGTCTGCCTGTCTGCCTTTATCACTTCCTCTAGCTAGCACATTTGAGGCTAAACATTTTCTTAAAGGCATCCTTCACAATAGACCTCCCAGGAAACCTATTCCTCCTCCCTGCGATTTTAATTTTGTAAAGGAAAAGCTGACTGTCCCCCTTTCAGAACAGCTTCATCAACTTCCTTGCAACATTGCTCCTGGAAAACTGTAGTACTACTAGCTTTAACTTCAGCCAGATATGTGTCTGAACTCCAGGGCCTTATGGCCTCTACTCCCATTTTGGCTTTTCATAAAGATAGAGTGTCCTTGCGGACTAACCCTTCTTTTATCCCCAAGGTAGTCAATGACCTGTCACTCAGCCAGTCCATTTATTTACCTACCTTCTTTCCTTCTCCCCAGAATTTGAGTGAGAAGGAGCAGCACACCCTGGATGTGCATAGACAGCTCAGATTCAATTTAGACAATACTAAAGTTATCAGGAAATCAGACAAGCTTTTTGTTTCCGATCATCTCAGAGCTCTGGGACTCCCTGTTTCCAAGCAGACTATTTCTATTTGGATTTCTAAGGCTATTTCCTTCTGCTATGTGAATCATGGTAAGAGCCTTCCCTCTCCTGTAAACGTTCACTCCACCAGCACTGAATCTTTATCTGGTGCTTTCTTCAAGGGACTAGATACTAGCTCTATTCCTGAAACAGCTACATGCACTTCTGTGCATACCTTCACCAAACATCACAAATTGGATGATATATCTAAATCTAGAGCAGGATTTGCCAGAGCCATATTCCATGGCCTTCTGGAGAGCTCTACTGCTTCATCCTCCACACTTTCCTCATGAGCTTTTGTACTCTCCCTCATGTAAAGAGAAATGCAACAGAAGAATAGAAGGACATAGAATATTTGAGCACAATCTTACCATAACGATAGATGTCCTTCTTTTCACTGTTGCAGTATTCCAATCCATCTCTCCTTCCCCCTGGCTTTTGGTTTTTCACATTGGATGTTCATACCCTACTTTCATTAGGTTGGCATTCCTCCTGGGGCATTCAGGTCTGAGAATGGTGTGTACATACATCGCATTTATGGCTGAAGTGTGATAGTATCCTTCATATGACATAACACGCACCTTACAGTAGCAAAATACTGGCTGATGCCGGGTGACCTACGGTGAGGATATCCTTCATGTAAAGAATATTGTAACAGTGAAGAGAAGGACATGTATCATTATGGTAGGATTTTACACAGCTATTCTTTCTTTACATATGAAACTCATATTTTATGTGAGCGTGTTTCACAATATCAGGAAATATATTTATATATGAATATATTCAATAATTAACATGCAGAAATATTGATGTGTGATACATTGATTTTTGAATGTTAGGACCTATAATAATAATAATAAAAAAAATACATGGACAAATCCAAACCAATCACAAAACGAAAACAAAACCTTTCCTTTTGCAGTCAGTCAACTAAAAAAAGAAAAGTCCAACAACTTTCAGTACATCCAGATAATTTGTCTGAATAGTGGTACTGTTAGGGATAATGTTTTTGTTGCAGTAATATATAGAGCTAAGGTTAGGGACAGCAGCAAGGTTAGGGCTAGTACACTCGATTAAGAATGTACAAAAGGTACCATAACACAGGATAGACACAGTCACACACACACTGGATATACACAATCATGCCTAAAAAATGTTTGAACTATCACCTTACCTAGCCCTAAATGTAGCCCTAGCACAGATACACTCACACACACTCTCAAAAATATTCACATACCACTCAGTCTAGCCCCTTACCTAGCTCTTATTCTAATCCTAACTGGCAAAACTTCCTCTGTCTGCATGTAAGCACAGCTCACACACACACACACACACACACACACACACACACACACACACACACACACACACACACACACACACACACACAACAAGAACACTTGACAAGCTGATCTTTAACATTAAAGATATTATTAGAAAATACTTACTTTTTCTTCCCCATACTTTTACCACAAATTACCAAATACCCTAACATTCCTTCCACAATAAAATGAAGAATTCACTCGCACTCCTCTTCCTGACTCTCACTACCCTAACCTTCATCACATCCATTCATACCAGCGAATCACCACACAATACACCACTCCATATAACACATATTGTCACACATTCAAAACCACACATACATTTTCCTATCTGCCCTATACTATTTAACAACAGCTCGATACTACACATATACAAAATCAACATACAAAAAAGTCACGCCAGAAAAGTATCAAATAGACACTTCTCAGAAATAGCACAATTAAACATATAACAATTTACAACAAAAGACTACTCATCTCAGGTGACATACACCCAAACCCAGGACCAAGCCCTTCCATACTATCAAATAAACACAAATCTGACCTACTGATCATTACTATAAATACTAGGAGCATTGCCAACAAAATCGCTGAATGCACGCATTCATTGCCCATTATTCTCCCGGTATTCTAACCATAACAGAAACCTGGTTAAAACCTAGCACCCAAAATGAAGAAATTCTCCCTCCTGGATACAATAGTTTAAGACTAGATCAAACTGGCAAGAAGGGAGGTGGAGTTGCAATACTTTATAAAAATACACTCAACCTCCAACCTCTGGAAACCCTTCTACTAAAATTTGACAATGCCGAAGCCAGACGTTCAGTCCTAGCCATAAACAACACAAAAAAATGAATATTCCCTGTAGTTACATTCCTCCAAGAAACAACTCCCCTCTAATTGAGGAAATCTTACAGTGGATTAGTGACAACCTTCCACAGGAAACTGTCCTATTAGGTGACCTAAATACCGACTGGCTAGCCTGTAATTCCAATAACCCGACCAACCATGTTAATCTCTACGGATTTACCCAACTCATTCAAGAACCCACCAGAGTTGATAAAAAATCCCACAAACAATCCATACTTGACTGGACACTAGTCAACTACCCCAAACAAAATTACAAAATAGGCTGCATACCAGTTTCCCTAAGTGACCATCATCTTACCTTTCTTCTAAGGAAGCGCACCAACTTGCCAAACCCTATAGTTTACAGGCAAATCAGAGATGACTGCAAACTAAACCCACAAGAACTGAATACTTTACTACTACAGTGTAACTGGGAACCCCTATGGACCCTACAACTAGAACAGGCAGTCAACTACTTTAATAATATATTTAGCAATGTCATTAACACAGTTGCTCCCATTAGAAAAATCAGATGTAAAGCCAATTATGCTCCATGGCTAAGTAGAGACGCTAGAGCCCTACATAAGTCTAGAGATAAAGCATATAAACAACAGAAAAAAGACAAATATACTCAAACCAGACAAACCTATCAACAAATTAGGAATCAGGCCAAATAACATTCTAATCAGGATAAACAAAACGACTTCCTTCTATACAGAATAAGCATTCAGCTGATCCTCCAAAATTCTGGCAAGCTATCAACTCTCTCTTAAAACCTGGCAAAACTACCACTCCCACCCCCACCTCCTCCAACAATACTGATATAGCATCCCAGTTTAATCATCACTTTACTGATTCCATTTAGTCACTATCCACCCTATTATTTAAAAATAGCTCTACATCTACCTCAGCTAAAAACCCTGATAACAGGCCTCCCTTTACTTTCTGCCCTGTTCCCACTACTACAGTAAAAAATAAACTTCTTCTAAAACTAAAGCCAACCACCCTAGCAGCCAATAATATACCTACAAACTTCCTAAATATAGCCGCCGAGTCTATTTTCTACCCCATTGCAATCCTTATAAACCGAAGCTTATATCCCACAACTGTGGAAAGTTTCATATATAATACCTCTCCACAAGGGTGGTAATTCCTATGACTTCTCTAATTACCATCCCATAACTATTTTGCCATCCTTATCTAAGCTCCTAGAGAGATGTATTCATACTCAAGTCATGAAATACCTATGCACAAATAACCTTCTCTCTCATACACAACATGGATTATGCCCATGCCATAGCACAACTACTGCACTTCTCTCTTTCACTAATCATGTTAACCAACACAGAAATGACAACAAGTATGTATCTGATATTTTTCTAGACCTCTCCAAAGTGTTTGATATGGTTTCGCATCCAAAACTATTAGACTGTCTAGCATCCCTATCCTTTGCCCCCTCTACTATCTCCTGGTTCAAAAACTACCCATCAGACATACAGCAAGCAGTCCAGTGGCAAGGTTTATTATCTTGATTACTTCCTACCACAGTAGGAGGTCCTCAAGGTTCAACTTTAAGCCCACTTCTTTTCTCCATCTTTACAAACAACCTGCATTCTGCCACTCAGCAAGCCACACTCATACAGTATGCAGACGACTCGGCACTCATCTGCTCAGCCCCATCCATTACCACCTTACAACAGCTAACCCAAAATTCCTTTAGCTCACTCAAGGCATGGATCACTGACATCCAACTTATTCTAAACTTATTCTAAACCCCAACAAGACTAAGCTACTCTTGTTCACCCCTAACAAAGCTAAAACTACCCCATCTCTACTTCCTCCCACATTAAACTCCTTGGCATTGAAATAGCCAATAACCTTTACTTTGATGCCCATATTGCACAAACCATTAAAAAGGTACACAAAAAATGGGAATGCTTTATAGAAATAAAAAAAATTTCACAAGACATGGCTCGGGTTTCCCTAGCCCAGACCCACCTACTCTCTACTCTTATGTATGCAGCTCCAATCTTAACAAAAACTAGGAAAACTGATTTTGCAAAACTCGAGTCATGCTATAATAAAACTGCAAAGTTTGCCAACAACTCCTTCTGTAGAACCCACCACTTCCAGGCACTAAAGAATCTACAATGGCTAGAACTTCCTCAACTACTCATTTATCATCAGCTAGTCATTACCTTTAACATCCTGAAGTATCCTGACAAAACTCCTGCTCAAAATCAACTGCTCTCTCACTACTCTACTAACTGTCCTCTTCATTCTACTGACAAATCGCTCCTCCATATCACCAGAGCTAATAACACAGCTGGGAAAGCACTTTTCTCTTATACCAAAACTAAACCTGGAATAATCTTCCCTCTGCATTTACTCTGCCCCACTATCAAGCATTTCAATAACTCACTAAAAACACATCTTACTAAAACCTGTCTTTGTCCTTGTATCATATAAGATATAAGCGCTCCTTTCTCAGTCTTTCTACTCTACTCATGCCACAGCAGTTATCTCCTACATTTAGTTACCAGATGTTAAACGTTTCTTTTTATGTATCCTAATGCTAATGTTAAAAGTTCATCTTTTATGTTTGCTAATGTACTATTTTTTGCCTTGTGTTTGTTTTCTTAATGAAACCACTTATTTTTTTGTAATCATTGTTAACTTTTGTGGAGCTTTTCTCCCGGGGCCTTCTCTGAAAATGGACCTCGTCCAGTCGGACTATCCTGGTTAAAAAATGTAAAATAAAAATAAAATAAAATAAATAAATAAGATGTCCTGATGTCAGCAAATGGAACATTGGATTTAAACTAGTAGAAATATACTTTGTCAAAAAGGCATGCATTCCAGAGAGCATACTACAACCCCACACATGCGCACACACACACACACGCACACACACACACACACACACACACACACACACACACACACACACACACACACACACACACATAGATATATACCTCCACAGATATACATACATGCAGACACACACACACACACACACACACACACACACACACACACACACACACACACACACACACACACACACACACACACACACAAACACACACAGGAACTCTGAATAGGACAACTCACCTGGATCTGTAGTGTGACCAGAGTGAAGCAAAGTACAGCAGAGCCAACATACAGGACACTTCTTTCTCTCTCTTCCTTTGAAGGCAGCGAGGATTATACTCCTTTGCTGCTATGCATACACTGTTTCCAAGAAATGTAGTTCTTTATTATATATATATTATCCGTGACTGTACCATAGTCTTACCAGCAGTCTGTAGAGTGTAGCATATGAGGAATATTCCTTTAAGTATGCATACACTTAGCTACTGGAAGCTGCAAGTGATATGGAATACTTTTTTCTAGAAGGCAGTCAGAGTAAAGACTTCATGGAGGTTGGTAACACAGTCATAGTATCAATGATATTTTAAGAGCATCCTGATGAACAATCAGATATTAACATGGTGTCAGATGTGAGGAAATAACCTTGTAGTAGTAGATAAAAAGTACACAAATATGTTTATTGTGAAATATTATTTATTATGAAATACAAAAGTACAATTTTAAGTAAGAAAAATGGTCTAGCTACAGCCACCAGGAATTCTTGCCACAGTACGATTTAGCAGAAAACAAGAAAGTGCTGGATCCAGAAATTTGACTTATTTCTCAGCACATGTGAAAGTGCCAAGAAACCTGAGAATGTGCATTTAATGCCACATGTATGAATATCACTGGGGAAGATGCCTTAAATGTATCTAATACTTTTTGCTTTTCTTGAATATTAGAAATAAATAATAACAACAATTAGAGACAAGTTCAAGAATTGCTGAGATCCTAGAAAAAAATGCCATTCATTTTAAATGTGTTCATTTTGCAAGGGCACAAACTCCAACAGAAAATCTGTCTGCTTACATTACTAAGCTAAAGAAGTGAAGCAAAGACCATAAATTCAGTGAGTTACATAACTGTTCAATAAAAGACAGAATAACTTGGGATATGCAATGATTAGACAAGGAGGAAGCTGTAAAGGGAATCAATCCACTCTTACCAAAACTATGGAACTTTGCAGAGTGAGTAAAATTACAAATGTACAGTTAAAATAATTAACTGATGAAATGAACGAGTGTGCAAAATAAGACAGCCAAACAAAACTATGGTAAGAAATAAAGTGAGAGTTTATTGTTAAGGTGACAAGAAAGAGGGCCATATGGAGTACTGGAAGCAATGCACATTTGAAATTCAAATCTCATGTATGAGGTAAGGATGAAAGAAGAAAGTACCCTGCATTTAATCAGTTTAGAAGAAGATGTGGTATAAAGGATAATGCTGTACAGATGTTTAAAAAGAAAAATAACTATGCCCGAAAGAATGTGCATGTTGTTGAAGATAGACATAAAAGCAAGTTGTTTGTTGGCACTTTTAATGTAAAAACAGATGGTATGATAAAAGTTTGAAAGGGCATAAAAAGCAGCGCAGATCAAACTTTTGGAAAGAAAGAGAGATAATTTATTTTATTATTTTTATTTTATTTTATTTTACATTTGTTGACCAGGATAGTCCAACTGGAGCTATGTCCATTTTTAGTGGAGGCCCGGGGAGATAAGCTCCAATTTATCAGCTACAATAATACAAGTAAAACAAGAGTACATAAGTAGTATTACCAATGAATACATAGACAGACATGAGATACCCCTGGTTCTAGTCAGGAGAAAAATTAACAATAAATAGTTAGTTGGGTTATTCACATTCACCCCAGGGATTACCTCAGTGTCACTGCTCAACAGAGGCACAGCAAAATAATGGGTATAGTTCCCCATACTAAAGGGGTGGCTTAAGCCACAAAACTATGGGCTAGGCTTGTAAATGCCCTCGGGCAGATAGCCTAGTATGAACCTATGAACCTATGAACCTATGAAGAATTAAAAAAAATAAAATGTTAATAGGAGAAGGGCTTAATATTATGTTTGAAGATACTTTGGAAACATTTAGGCTAAAAGGCACAGAAAAGAAAGCTTTATGCACATTGTTAACATATTCAAGGCACCAGGTAACATCTGCTGCTGTGTCTTTCGGCTTTTCCCGGTTAGGGGTCGCCACAGCGGAACTCCGGTCCACTAATGATTGGTAGTTGATTTTTACGTGCCGAGTTACCAGCCCTGATGCACAACCTTCAACGAAGGTACGCCCATTCACGCATGTCTTCATGCAGAAGACGCTCTAGCTGAGAATCGAACCGGACAGCGTCTTACTGTGAGGCGACAACGCTACCACAGCACCACCACCGCGGGAAGGCACCGGGTAACATCACAATATCCCATTTGAAATTGTAGAATTTTTGGAAATCCATTATCTTAATATTATAGGATTTCTGACTTATAAGAAGCTAGGAATTGTAAAACAACATCAGAATTTGAAGAGGGAGATGGATTATACTCCTATACTAATTCAAAAGCGACACACACTTGAAGAGACGCCTCAAATATTATACAAAGCCATATCAATGATATTCTTCATGATTATATTCAGCATATGCAGGCTTAGGATTTTTTAAATTGATGTTTTTCATTCTCTCCCTGACACCAATTATCCCCACCACCTCCAGTGAGTGTTGAACTCTTGCATTCCCCAGGGGAGAGGAGGGTCTTGCCTACCTTTCTGGAGTGACAGCTGATCGGAAAGTGTCCTTGTCCAGGCTCACATGAAGATGGCTTGTACCTTGCCTCACCTCACCTCACTGCATTGGTAAGTTCACAGGTAGAACGGAAACTCTTATCCTAGAGGCCTGTAGGCTTAGCTTCACTACCATGCACTTGGTTCTACTGTGTTTAAAGGTGGACTCTGAGTGTCTCCATGCCAGAGAACTATCTGATTGCTCTGCTTGTATAGCCATGTAAGTCTTTGATGTGAGTGTTGAGAACACTTCTCACTAGCTTAAGGCCACTTCTGGTGGACAGTGTGCACACCCACATTATCATGGAGAGCTGCCTCCCATTTTTGCATGCTTACATCTGCGCACATGCATTAGAGACTACAATCACATGCTTGGCAAAGACAGGATTTCTTTCCTAATGTAATGTTAGTTATTAGATACCAGATACCTGCATGTGCTAAGCACTGGTAGTGCAGTAAAAAGACTGCCCCCCCACCCCCACCCCCCAAATAGATGGGTTGGTACTGACTGCCCATTCCCACTCTTACTCACCTAAATCATCCAGAACCAAAGCTGCTGTTCCAGCATCACTTGGGTCATAGTAAGGGATTCATTCACTATGCCCTGGAGCTGGGCAACAGGTGTATGAGGTATGCCAGGTGAATGCCCTATACAATTAAATCCTGATAATGTACCAGTGATATGTGCTACATGGAAATTTGAGTTGTTCTAAGGAATAAAAGTGAGCAAGAAACGAAGATGATGAATTGCTTAGGTATCACTAACAAACAATTAGAGTCACATGAATGATGAGTTATTTGTAATTTTGTAAAGCAAGACAGGATTTATATTTATATTGATTTGCAAGGTTTAAATAAATAAAGTGAATAAAAGAGAACATTAATTATTAATTACAGTTGAAGAAGTTTTTATATAGTGCAAAATGCAATTTTTTCAGTACTAAATACAAACCAAGGAGTCTGGTTGTTACAGCTAAACGAAGACAATTCTGCAATCATATATCCTTTTTTTCCCTGCTTTTCACCTGGCTGCTGTGCACTCCAATTGGGCTCTTGACCTTTACTTGCAGCACAAGTAAATCCAAGTAACTATTACCTCAAACACACCTTCCAGGAATTAAAAGAACAGCAACCTGTAACAAAAGAAACTACCCTCCTGCTCCCTGAGAGACACGTGTTTTTAACACAGTGAAAGTATGTGCTGTTCTGGATAATAGACCATTGTTACACGGATTTCAGATTTAAGACTTCCCTGTTATGCTAGGCAAGTTCCCTATTTAGGATAGCCAGCAGCCTACTACCTCCCCAGCTTTCTTTTTTCATCCCTTTACCAAACACTTGTACATAGCCAAGACTCTCTGTTTTTACCTTACTCCCTCTCTCATAGCCTGATACCCTTGTATGTGAACTTTTAGTTACATTCAGTTCTTGTCCACTAGGTGGCGCTTTACCATTTCCAATCTGTATCCCACCTCACTAAACTAATTTCTATGATAGACACCCCCACCCTGTTACTTTCTCTCAGTTCCTTCTCTTTATAGGCTTTCTTATACACCTCCCTCCCTTTACCTTTAACTCTATTCCTATACTCTACCTATCTGTTCGGTATATCTTAATAATACCAGCCTGTTTACTTACCTCTACTTCTTCCTCACTTTCTACCTTACCTGCTACATTCTCTCATTCCACTGATTGTCTCCCTTTGTACTTCACTCTCTTGTCTCTACCCGCTCCATTCGCCCTGCGGGCTCACTCCGCTCCCCTACCTTGCCCCCAATTCCCACCCGCCCCCAGAGGTCCTACATTTATACTAATAATAGCCACACCCTATTCAGTTCACTCCAATCAAATTTCTAGCATCCCTAACTAACCCACTCTGCTTTCTCAACACCACACCCACTAATTTAACCTAGCTCCTCCCCTATCTTAACACCTCTCCCACTACTTTACAAACACACCTTATCCCCTATCTTTCTACTCTCACATCCACCCCACACCACACTTTTAAACTACATCTCACCTAAGTACTAACCTCCACATAACATAATATGCCTATATCATCCATACATCCACAACTTAAAATACTTATCTGTCTGCTACTTATATCTTCTCTTATATCTACTTACCTCTTAACCTCTTATGAACATCCACTTAATTCTTCTCTTTCAATTCCTTCAAAACACACCTCTACCTCTACAACACATTTATCTCCTACCTTCTTAAACCCAACCATACATGCCAACTACCTATTAGCCAAATACCATAGATTAGCACACTTCAAATTCAAAACCTAGAACCAGGAAAATATTTGACTACTCCTATAAACTTCCACAACAAAAATATCTCGTACTCCTCCACCTTCTACAGGATGGAGATATTCATCCTAATCCAGGCCCACATCATAATGAAACCATTACACACAAAATACAAAACAAAACTACATCTCTCTCATTCTCTATACCCACTCATTCTCTGTCTATTGCCCATCTCAATATATGAAGTATCTGTAACAAAACTAGTCAACTTCATGCCCTTCTAGAAGTCTATCAATTTGATATTTTATGTTTAACTGAAACTTGGCTAAAACCTTCAATTAATGACAGTGAAATCACCCCACCTGGTTATAACATCATTAGACTTGACCGTACTGACAAAAAGGGAGGAGGGGTAGCAATTCTGTATAAAACAAAACTCCAAATTAGTACCTTAAATCTGACTATTACCAATGACAATAATGTTGAAGTTATCAGTTCTAAACTTCAAATCAATACTACTAAATCCATAAATATCATCTGTGCTTATCTACCTCCTGGAAATAATATCAACACCCTTCAACATATCCTTTACCTACTATCAACCAAATTCCCTCAAGAGACACTAGTCTTAGGAGACTTTAACATAGATTGGCATTCCTGTAACAGTAATAACCCCACTTCCCATATCAACCTATTTGACTTCAAACAACTCATCAATGGTCCTACTAGAACTAATAAAACCAATAATACTGAAACCACATTGGACTGGATTCTTACTAATACTCCTCAAAACCTACAACACAGGCATCCTTCCAGATGACCTTAGTGACCACTCTCTAACCTACATCATTAGATACAAAACTAACCTAACCTTACCTACCACATATAAAACTCTACGCAAAAAACATTTTAACTCTGCACAATTTCTAGCTGAACTAATACATTGTAATTGGGCCCCACTGAAACATCTCCCACTTAATGAAGCAGTTGAATACTTCAACTTTACATTCCTATCGATCCTAGATCACCATGCCCCAAGCCGTACCATTAGAATCAAAATAAAAACAGCACCCTGGCTAACCAAGAATACTGAAGCAAAAAGTTATTCTCAGAAATAAATCCTGGGATAAATGGCGGGCTACCAAAAACCAAATTGACCACCAAAACTTTAAGGAACTGAGAAACAGCACCAAAAAAGCTATTCTAACAGATGAAAAGAACTATTACTTTCAACTACAAAGAAACACCATAAAAGAACCCAAAAAATTTTGGACTAGTATTAATAATCTTCTATCCCCTGGCCAAGCAATCACACCAAACCCTCAGGATTCTGACCCAGATAATCACACACAAATAGCCAATGACTTCAACTCTTTCTTCACCAATGCCATCCAAACTCTTGCAAACCACCTTTCTCCTGAAACTACTAAACTACTCTCACCTAGTGCAAAAACTACTCTTCCTCCCCTTCACCTACAAACTGTATCTACCTCCTATATCCAATCTCTACTCCAAAAGCTTAAACCTACCACCCCATCTGCCGACAAGCTTCCTGCAGAGTACCTGCAAATAGGAGCTAAAGCCACTGCCTATCCCATTTCTATCCTAATAAATAGATCTATAAAGGAGGGTATTGTCCCTTCTATCTGGAAAATATCCCATATCATTCCCCTTCACAAAGGGGGCAAATCTAATGACTTCTCTAACTTTCGTCCCATAGCACTATTATCACCTATAGCTAAAATCATGGAAAAATGTATCCATAAACAACTACTAAACCACCTTCTCCATAATAACCTACTTGCCAATAGTCAACATGGATTCAGACCTTCCCACAGCACCACTACTGCATTACTCTCCTTTACCAACTCCATCAACTATAACCGCAACATCAATAAACTCTCATCTTCTCTCTTCATTGACCTATCAAAAGCCTTTGATATGGTTAATCATAAACTTCTTCTGTACATACTAAAATCTCAAGCACTAGATCCCTCCTCCTTAACTTGGTTTACTTCTTATCTTGAAAATCGTCAGCAAGCAGTACTCTGGAAAAGTTCACTATCTACCCTCCTTCTATAGGAGTACCTCAAGGGTCTATCTTAGGCCCACTTCTATTTTCTATCTTTATTAATGACCTCCAGTCAGCTATACCTAACACCACTTGCATACAATATGCAGACGATTCCACTATAATCTGTACTGCTTCTTCTCAAACAGAACTTCAACCTCTCACCCAAGAAACCTTTACCACTGTTGAAAAGTGGTTCTCTGACCGTTGTCTACTCCTTAACCCCAAAAAAACCAAATTACTACTGTTTGCACCTACCCGCAAAACTACTTCCCTAAACTTCTCTATTACTTCCACTGACAACACTCATATTACTCCTGATTCTTCTACAAAACTACTAGGTATTACTATTGACAATAATCTTAATTTTGACTGTCACATCAATAACACAATAAAAGTAGTTAACAAAAAGATTGGATCCCTTTACAGAATCAAATCCTTCCTTACACCTGAAGCCCGGACCACCTTAGCTCAATCTCACCTCCTCTCTACCCTTCTATATGCTTCCTCTATTTACACAAATCTCTCTAAATGTAACCTTAACAAACTTGCTTCATCTTACCATAATATTGCTCGATTTGCCACAGGATCCCAGTTTAGAACTCACCACTGTCTGAACTTAAAACAACTAAACTGGCTTGAACTTCCTAACAAACTTACTTATCAACAGCTCTCAATAGCTCACAACATTCTATATCAACCATCCAAAACACCAATACTCTCTAACCTCCTTACTCCCTACAACAATCTGAAACAACTACGATCTTCAAATAAACTACTAGTTAATAGTACCAAACCCAATAATGCTGCAGGAGATTGTCTTTTTTCCAACTCAGTTGGCAAAATGTGGAACAAACTTCCACTTAATATCTCATCTTTGTCCACTCTTCCACTCTTTAAAAAACAACTGAAAATCCATCTTAATAAACACTGGCTTTGCTCCTGTACCAATCCTGATTAACCTTTCTTCCTCCTTTCCTCTACCTCAATATTTCCTTCTCACTATAACACATCCTGACTGATCCCCATGGACATAATATCCTTGTAGATACAACTTATCTCTTATATACTATGAAAAAAAAAAAAAAAATTTTTATGACTATGTATTATTTTAGACTAGGGTATGATATTATAAAATGCGTATTGCAATTATTTGTTTTGTTTTGATATGTGTATCTTCTATGTATTTTTTCTGTATTCCCCTTACTTGTTACAACCTTTGGAGCTTTTCTCCCCGGGCCTCCACTGAAAATGGACATATATCCAGCTGGACTAGCCCGGTCAACAAATGTAAAATAAAAATAAATAAATAAATAAATATGTGAATTGCCAGTATAAATAACTGTAAAGATTATCATCATACAGTTTTGATATATACCAGCTCTATTGTAGGGGGCACTGTCTTTCACTAGCTCATTTGTTAATAGAAAGTTGAAAAACAAATTTCCTATTTCAACTACACTGCTGATGCCTGGAAGTCAATTTGAAATTAAATAAATGCTGTAATGAAACCAGATAAAACTGAGATTTCCTGTTCGTAAGTCAGAAGTAGAAGAACTAGAGTTCTGTGGGTTAGCGTCAGAAAATGTTTGAAACCATAACAGGAGAAAAATTATGAGAGCATTCACTAGAAGTTTTAGTATTTTACTGTTACTTTAATTATGATTATTTCAATTTAATTGTCAAATTGATTCCTATTTATTTCCAGTGGTGGCTGATGACCTCAAAGCAGGGGGGTGGGGTTGCAGGAAGCAACAGAATGGGTGGGACTAACTAGAATGAGCTGTGGCTCTTTATTGCAGGGCAATGACCATTTCTTGTAATAAACAATAGGCATGATCACTTTCATCCACAGACTGCCTCAGTATGTACTCACTCATTACTGCCGCTTTATTGACTGTATGCATCTCATGCCTGGTTACAATAAGCAAGGCCAGCCTTTGGTAAAATGGAGTCCTAGATATAACACTCTGTGGACCTCCTGTTGCACACTAGGTGACCTGCACTCCCCCAGTACCCCTCCCCTATTTTCCTGTCATGCTAACCACAACCCTATTTAAGTAGATTATCTATTTCTTGCTTTTTCACTCTTTACTTCATTTTTTAGTTTCCCCACATTCTTTAAAACACCCTAACTGTTCAGGATTTTTCTGCAATAACTCTAGAGGATGCAAATGAATTAAGGTGAAGGATCTGCCCCCAGAAGTTATAGGGTTCTAGATGCTCTGAGATGCATCTTTAAGCTTTTTTACAACTTTTTGATTTAATGATAGCCTGAACAAAAAAAAAATCATGAATACATAAAAAAATATTTTTATTTTTACTTTCAGTTAAAAACAAGTTGTGCCTAAAGCTTAATGTTCAAATCTAACAAAACAGTAGTTCCCCAATTAACCAAGAGGCCAATTACAAGGATATGTAAAGCCATTCTGGGAATAGTGCCAGCCTTCCTGGCCCTCCGATAGAGAGAGAGCGAGAGAGAGGGGGAAAGTTATATTCTGATTACAGCTGCGGTGGTAGATTAGAATGAAACTAAAAGTGAAAATAACCAGAGGCATATATTATACAGCCAAGGGTCTTGGATAAGAAGTCAAAGCATATGGTGGACAAACCAACACAGTGATAGGAAGTACATGCAGACTCCACACCAAAGGATCATAACCAAAAACTCAACCAGAGAAACAAGCACTATTAGATTGTAACACTACTTGATGTGGCACCTGCTATCACATACATCCTTCCCAGACCGGTAGAGGCAGCCACTGTTGACTAAAATGATGTTATCTGACTGTGATGGAAAGTTAAAAATAATAATGACAACTTGCTTCTTTTACATACACTGTACCCCCCCCCCCCACACACACACACACACACACATGTGCGCGCGCACAAGCACGTGACTTTGCCATCATTTACAGCTACTTGCTGTACTGTTACTGTAAACCTCAGGTATTGACTGTGTCCAATGAATGAATTAATACATAAGAACTGCTCCAGAGGAATGTGTCTTCTCAGCTCACTGCTGTCAGAATACAGTGAGAAACACCCCGCCCCCCCCTGAAAGATGCTTCAACCTATTAGCTCAAGAATCAAGTAGAACGCTAAAAACTATGGTGGACAAAAGAAACAAAAACAGAGAAAGAGCTGTTGCATTTATATACCTCAAAAAAGAATGCTAATACAAAGCATGTTATTCTAGTAAGTTTTTAAGGTGATTAATTCTAAAACTCACGTCTGTCATCATTATTTATGATTGCGATTTCCATTGAGTTGCCAGAAAAGAAAAAGAACAAAAACACAAACATTATGTTATATCCTGGGAAATAAGGAGACCACACGGTTCTGGAGTTGTAAGGCCTTTCTCTATTAAGAGCCTCCAGGTGCGCACCCATGCTACATGTTCACAACTTCGCCATCGCCATACATACACCGGAAACAACAAGTTACCAGAGAATACAGAACCAACACTACATGTGCTAATTCCCCAGAGCGCCCCTACAGTACAATAACAACATTACTTGCCCGATACTACATTCCTCCCCTTTTAAGCACTGAATACGCTTTCTTACATAAGAAAAACAAGGGAGCAAGCTAAAACCAATCCATCTAGTCACTTAATTTCTAAATACCCGGCTAGTATTAAACGGTTACCCTACAATCGAGTTAGGTTGCTCTTTTAAGCTAGACATGCAATTGTAACACTGATAGTCCTTCAAGTAACTAGGTTTAACCAGTGCCCACTTAGAACGGCGCAATGGTACCCCCCTAGGTGACTCCGGTGTCACAGTTACCACCTCTGGTACCGGTGTGTCCATCCCTGGAAAAGTTGGGTCCTCGGGAACCTCTCCTTCCGAGTCCCGGCGGTCTCCCTCGGCCCCCAAGATCAGAGATCCTCCTGCCGCTGCGAGCCCTTCTCCCGAAACTAACGGTATTTCCGTGGCTTGCAGTTCCATGGAGTCCTTCGCCTGCGCACTCCGCAGAATCTGGTTCACATGTCTCCTCACCACTAAACCTCCATTCAACCTCACCTGGTACGACAGGGGACCCGTGCTCTTGACAATAAACCCTGGAATCCATTTAGGTCCATAACTGAAGTTTCGCGTCATCACTGCATCTCCTTCCAGGAAACTTCTCTCTCTCCGTTGTCAATCATGATGTTCTTTTTGCCTCCACTGTATCCTCTCTACCTTAGCTCGGATGTTTGGATGCACCAGATCCAATGTGGATCTTAATCTCCTTCCTTGCAACATCTCGGCAGGGGACAATCCCGTGGTAGACTGGGGTGTAATGCGGTAGTTGAATAACACCCTTGATACTTTGGCTGCCATACTTCCGTCTCCGGCCTTTTTCATCATCGCTTTAAAGGTCTGGACAGCCCTTTCAGCACAGCCATTTGAAGCCGCATGGTATGGTGCTGATGTGACGTGTACAATGCCATTTTTTTCCAGGAAACCCTTGAACTCTTCACTCATGAAACATGAAGCATTATCTGATACAATAGTCTCTGGTAATCCTTGGCTACTAAAACTCTTCCTCAGGCATTCAATGGTAGTGATGGAAGTGGGTGTTTTGACTGGGTAGGCATCCATCCATTTAGAATGAGCATCCATTATTATCAAAAACATTGCCCCCATAAAAGGCCCTGCATAGTCTATATGAAGTCTCTGCCAAGGTCTACTCGGCCACTCCCATGGGTGTAGTGGTGCCGCCACAGGTAAGTTGCGATGCTGCTGACAGGTTTTACACTCTTTCACAGCGACTTCAATGTCATGGTCCAACTTTGGCCACCAGAAATAACTTTGTGCTAAGGCCTTCATTCGGGTGATGCCCACATGACCCTGATGCAGCTGTTGTAAAAGTGCACGTCTTCCTGGGGGCGGAATTATCACTCGTGTCCCCCACAACACGCATCCATCTTGCACACTCAGCTCTGTTTTCCTCACCTCATAAGGCCGGAAAACTGGATCAGGTTGTTGTGTTGTCCAGCCTTGCTGGACCCACTGAAACACTCGAGCGAACACCGGGTCTTTTCGTGTCCATTCACTCACTTCCTTCGCTGACACCAACGTGATGTCCTCCATCATCAACACTCGGTCCTCCGTTTCCTCTCGCTGGAGAGGCCCCGGTAGCGGCAGACGGCTCAGCGCGTCCGCATTGCTATGGGGTTTCCCGGGCTTATAAACAATCTCATATTCATAAGCTCTCAATGTTACAGCCCATCTCTGAATTCGGGGAGAAACCATCTGAGGCACGGCCTTCATCTCGTTGAACAGTGACAACAAAGGCTTATGGTCGGTGCACACAGTAAACTTCCTGCCATAGAGGTATTTGTGGAACCTCTTAATTCCAAACATTACAACCAAACCCTCTTTGTCTAGCTGGGAATAGTTTGACTCCGCTGGTGTTAATGTTCGTGACATGAACCCAATGGGTCTTTCTTGTCCATCTGGCATCCGGTGTGCCAACACGGCCCCTAACCCATACGGTGAGGCATCACATGACAAAATTAAGTCCTTGTGACTATCGTAGTGCACCAAAACCTCTGAAGACTGCATTAGTTCCTTGGACTGCTCAAACGCTTTGTCTTGTTCCTCCTGCCACGTCCACAGGGTCTCCTTCCTTAACAGTTTATGTAAAGGAGCTAACAGCGTTGACAGATTTGGTAGGAACCTGTTATAATAGTTGAGTAAGCCTAAATAAGCCTTCAGCTCTGTAACATTTGTGGGTGCAGGTGCCTCTTGGATGGCTTTTACCTTGTCTGGCAGGGGGTGTAGGCCCGAGGCATCCACCTTGTAACCCAGGAACTCTGCTTCCTTTGCCATGAAAGCACATTTACTCCTCTTCACCCGTAAACCAGCCTCTCGCAGTCGCCTTAGCACCCCGTTCAGAGTCTCCAGATGCTCGCCATTGTTCCTACCCGTCAACAGGATGTCGTCCAGATACACAGCCACCTTCGGAATTCCTGCCACCAGTCCCTCCATTATTCTCTGGAAAATAGCTGGACTAGAGGAAACACCAAAGGGTAAACGATTGACTTGGAACAGCCCTTTGTGTGTGTTAAGGGTGACATATGCCTTTGACCCTTCTTCCAGAACTACTTGTTGATAGGCATGACTGAGGTCCAGTTTACTAAACTTTTCACCTCCCGACAGCTTTTCAAATACATCCTCCACCTTGGGTAATGGATACTGCTCCAGTTTCGAAACTTGGTTCACTGTTAGCTTGTAGTCACCACATATGCGTACAGTATTATCTGGCTTTAATACTGGAACAATTGGTGCCGCCCATTCCGAAAACTTCACTGGTTCAATTATACCTTGCTTGGTGAGTCGCTCCAACTCAGTCTCCACTTTCTTCTTCATTGCGTATGGTACGGGTCGGGGTTTGTAAAATCTTGGCGTTGCGTTTTCTTTAACGTGTATCTTTGCTGGTGGACCCCTCCAGGTCCCCAGTTCCTCTTTGAACACTTCTTCGTGGTTCTCTAGCACATCTTGCAAGGCCAGCCCCTGCTGTTCTACTTTATGGAGCCGTAGACAACCCATTTCCAGCTCCTTTAGCCATGCCCGGCCTAACAGGTTTGGTCCATTACCTGCTACCACCATGACTGGCAACTGTTTGACTTTATCTTTATGTTTTACAGTTACTTTGGCCATCCCCAGTGTGGGAACTGTTTCACCGGTATATGTTTTCAAAGTCACTGAACAGTCCCGCAGCTTCTGAGCTTCTTTTAGCCATAACTTTCCATACTCAGCCTTGGACAGAACTGTCACACTACATCCCGTATCCACTTCAAACTGCACCATCTTACCATTTAAGTCCAACTGGGTTGTGATGGGATCGACTCTTTCCCACCTTGCCTCTTCCATGTTAAACATAGTAAACACTTCCTCTTCTTCCTTGGTGTGTTGATTTGTACCTTCATGCATGTGGTGTGCATACTGCCGTTTTATTTTCCGGTTTCCCTTTCTGTCCATCATACTGCTCTTTTCCTCCCCCTTTCTCGGCTGGTCCCTAGAGGGCGTTGATCGGCACATTTTCTTCACATGGCCCTTTTTCCTGCAAGCATGACATTTTTCATTTAAGAAACGACAGTTCCTTGACAGATGTTCTCCGCCACACCTGTAACAGGCATACTGACCAGACTTCCCTTGTGATTTATGCTCCCCGACCACTTTATGCACTGGCAGTGGGGTAGCACTCCTGCTCCCCACCCCTTCGATGGTTCTTGGTTGCAAATCACGAATGTCTTTATTCGCCGTCTCGATGGCCTGTGCCAACTTCAAGGCCTTTTCAAACGACAACTCAGGCTCCGCTAACAATCTGCGTTGTATGCGGTCATCTGCAATGCCACATACGAGCCTATCTCGTAGCATTTTTGTCAGTCTGTCCCCATAATTACAGTGTTGCGCCAGTTCCCTCAGCACTGCGACATACTCCGTTACCGTTTCATTGGCCATTCTAGTCCTTGAATTTAACTTGAACCTTTGGACTATTGCACTCGGCTTCAGGTTATAATGTGACTGAAGCAAGCTCGTCAACTCCGTGAATGATTTATCCCCCGGTTTATCAGGACTCAATAAGTTCCTCATCAGACTGTACGTCTTGCTGCCCACCGAGCTCAGCAATATGGCTCGCTTCCGGCCCACATCCATTATCTGGTTTGCTTCAAAAAAATGTTCCAACACTTCACAATACTCCTCCCAGGTCTGGGTCTGACAGTCGTATGCAACCAGCGACCCCAACATGGAACCAGACATAACCCCGGCAGGCCCAGTCTCTTCGTCGTCCAACATTAACTGCACCCCGCCGTTTTCACTCGCAGCGGACTCGGAGGCATCCCACTCTCATCACCAATATGTTATATCCTGGGAAATAAGGAGACCACACGGTTCTGGAGTTGTAAGGCCTTTCTTTATTAAGAGCCTCCAGGTGTGCACCCATGCTACATGTTCACAACTTCGCCATCGCCATACATACACCGGAAACAACAAGTTACCAGAGAATACAGAACCAACACTACATGTGCTAATTCCCCAGAGCGCCCCTACAGTACAATAACAACATTACTTGCCCGATACTACACATTATTAACTCAAACCAAAACATAATGCAAAAAATCAGAAGCATTCTGCAAAATCAAGGCAGCTGAGAGCAGCTATGTTCTGCCCAAACACATGCACACTCACACAGCCATCAATTACAGCCACTTGCATGACTGCGACTGTATATATCAGGTATTTGGATGTATAAAATGAATTAATAAACACACAACTACTGCACAAAGTGTTTTTCTCATCTCCCTACTGACACAGTACAGTTTACAACTCACTAACCCCCCCCCCCCACACACACACACACACAAATACCTCTCAACATATTTTCTCCAGAGTCCATCCATGATAATGGTAAAACAAAATGGGGGCATAGAACTAAAATCAGAGACAGGTACAGGCTTTATACACTTAGTTGCTAGAGCAACAGGCATTGCAATAGCATGCTTGTGTCCCAGGGCTGTTTAGACTGAAACTCAATGTCTGTCATTATTTAATGACTGCACTCTATACAGTTATTAAGAATATCACACATTTTATTATTAAGGATACCACACACCTTACAAGAAAACAGACCAAAGTATGTGGCATGAATTGCTATTATAAACTTAGAAAGTTGCTAGAATAACATATTTTCATTTTCTAAAGGATGTGACGTTCTAAATCCAAATCCTGTCAGTATTTAGTGGTTTCACAGTTTGGTAGAAAAACTCAAATTTAATGAGAAACAGACCAAAAAACGTGATGCAGAAATCTGAACATTCTCTGAAATTCTGCATATGATAGAAGTATGCAACCAACTAACCACTGCAAGATTACATGTTTGAGGTAAAATATGGGGCATTTACAAGTGCAATCATGCACAGGCATGCCTCTCACTAACCAACTTCACTATTAAATTAAAAAAATCTTTGCGGTAAATTCTGATACAGTTGCCTGTGCACGAATACTATAATCACCAGTGTTAGCATGCCTGTGTATGACTGACTGAAACAAACTCCATTACTAGGTTTTAAAAAATATATATTTGAAGCAAAATTAGGAACTGTCTACAGATAAGATGTTTGCCTGTGTACAAATAACCTATTAATGCTTTGTTTTGATTTAAGAAAACAAATGTAAACTAGTAATTTGTATTACCAGCAGCTCCCCCTTCCCCCAAGCATTACAGCTGGTGAATGCTTACGTTTTTTTTTCTGTGGCAGTTCAGTCAATGCACCTACTTGTAACAACTAACCCTGCTAAGGACTCCTTTTCTGCAAAGATTCTCCTGTTCATTTTCCATTACTGTACATTTCCATAAAGATGGCAGAAAGGTCTGTTAGCCAAACTCCTGATGAAGTAAAAAAAAGTCATAACTCTGCTGCCTTTATTTCCTGGATGTCCCCCTTCCTGCATGTACCAGTAACCATGCATGCATGTTGCAATCAAATGATAGGCTGCAGATTCTACCAGCTCCCTACCTAAGTTAATTAGAGTGGTGAAAGCCCCATGGAATACTGAGCATATTTTCAAAACATATAGACTTTTATTTTGAGCTAATTTCAGAAACAGTCCTTAATTTTTTTTTAATAATTACATTTTTATTGGTGTGGAATTCAGTATTTTGCATATGCTTAGAAATAACTGTGCTCAAGTTCCATGGATAAAAACTGCTTATTTATTTCATATTTTAAATAAAGATATTGGCAACAAAACACTCTAATTGAACTGGGGGTGCAGCCCAGCAGCTAGCGTTACAAGCTACCCCTGTTTATTTCGAAGAAAATCAGGCAGTTTCTTCATTGGCAGGAGCATTCCTTTATTTATTTTAGCTGTCAGATGTGACAGGATGACTGTTTGCTGCACTGATTTATTCAGCAACTGTATTAAGAGGAGCATGTTCTTCTAAACCCTAAAAAACTAAGCTCCTCCTTTTACCCCTACTCGTAAGTCCCCCCCTATAGATTTCACAGTCACATCCAATAATGGTACTCTCATATCCCAAAATCCAACTACCAAATTACTAGGCATCACCATAGATAACCTTAACTTCGACACCCATATCAACAATACTATAAAAACTGTTAATAGCAAACTAGGCTCTCCCTATAGGATCAAACCCTTCCTCTACTGCAGCTAGAATAACTGTTGCTCACACCCATCTAATCTCTACTCTCCTCTATGCCTCGCCTATATATACTAATCTATCTAAAAACAACCTTAATAAAATGGAAAACCCCTACAATAACATAGCCAGATTTGCTGGCAACCCATTCAGAACCCACCACTGTTACAGTTTAAAACAGCTAGGATGGCTTGAATTACAAAATCAGCTTAAGTTCCACCAGCTGACCATTGTCCATAAGACCCTTTACCAACCTACAAATACCCCTATACTATCTACCCTCATCATACCTTGCAATAATCTCAAGACCTTACAATCATCACATAAACTTCTTGTCAATATTTGTAAATCAAACAACAGGGCTGGGGACTCTCTCTTCTCTAATACTGTTGGAAAATCCTGGAACCTTCTCCTCAGTGAACTTTCCTCACTTCCCTCTGTATCACTTTTCAAAATCAAATTGAAACTTTTCCTCAAAACACACTGGTTGTGCCCTTGTACTGAACCTGACTGATCAACTAGCTCTTCTTACTAGGTTCAGCCTACACTTCTCATCTCAGTAATCAAGATCCTTTTTCTTAATAACAACAAACCTCCTTCTACATACTATTAATTGCATCTTAATTTCATTATTGTGAATACTTTTGTACTAATAATTTGTATATAATCTGCTGCCTTCTCACTTTTATAGTATGTACTGAAACTGTATTTGCAATATACTAGTTATATCTGCTTATTTTGCACTATGTTATGAACTTCTGACCTCTTTGATTATTCTCACTAATATACCTGCATTGTGCATTGTTTACTTTAATTTCTATATATGATTTTGTTATTGTTTTCATCAGAGCTTATCTCCCCGGGCCTCTACTGAAAATGGACATATATCCAGATAGACAAGCCCAGTAAACAAATGTAAAATAAAAATAAATAAATGTTTCTGAGTGCTGTACATTCTAAAAAGTGATTTTACTAGAATTTCACCTAAGAATATTGAGACAGATCATTGTTGAACAGAGCCTGTGGTCTTCAAGAAGATGTAGAATCACATAATCCCATTTGGAGTGTTATTAAAACCATAAAATTATGTATGTGTATCTATCTACCTATATATATATATATATATATATATATATATATATATATATATATATATATATATATGTGTGTATGTGTGTGTGTGTGTGTGTGTATGTGTGTGTGCATAAAATATATGCATGTGTATAGTTAATATCTTTTAATTAATCTGCATCTATATTTATCTGTCTATATTTGCCCCCACTGCATGCTGACTGTCAGCCTTCCTTGTGATGTACTGACCCACCCTTTTCACCACAGGGTGAGAATTGACCACAGCAGACATCCTTTGTGTAGCTGCCAGAGCTTTTCTGCTTATGGCCCTAACAGCTTCCACTGGCAGCTGACATTAGCACCCATATCACAGAGGATCCCTTTGATGCCCTCCTCAATGCATGCATGTTTCCATACATACACTGAGTCCTACTAATGCCACCTTGGCTAAATGAAGTAGGCATTCCCAGTTTGTGACAATAATAATTGCTCATAAGCCACTTGGAACCACCACTTCCCCTTCCCACGACAGGTGAGCCAGCATCAGATGCTCACTCCCACCCTCCCCCATTTAGCTATTGTACTACCCAAGCTGCTAGTTAAATTTGAGTTGTCTGGGTACAGCCAGGGATTTATCCCCCTGTGCCATACAGCCAGGCTCAAACCATTGAGTCATATTTAAAAAAAAATAAAACTGTGATCAACCTCATAATAAGTTTCAGAATGTAAGAAAGTGTGAGTTAAGACAGTACAGTTGTGTAAGTTGAACTTACCACAACAGTAGGTGTTTGAGTGATCACTGCTGCAGTAGCCTTAGCTATATAGGTTATAACTGCCAGCTAGCTTCCAAAAATTCTAGGTACCTTCCAGATGCACAAACTGTCAAGCAGTTTGAGGTGAGTTGATTAAAAGACAAGTTTGGGCATGAAGCCCTTTAGAGCTTTCCTGCAGAGAGAGGAGGGCTGAGCTTTGAACGGACAATGATAAGAACAACAAAAAATAAATGTCCACACCCTGGCATAAAAATACAGCCAAAAAAAAAAAAAAAGCAGTGAGCAGCTTCTGCAGAGTGATCATTCAAACATCTACTGTTATAGTAAGTTCAACCTAGGGAAGAGGCAAAGAGTTCTACTTGAGGAACTTCCCACAGATGGATCACACCTTAGAAGACCCCCTGATCTAGTTTCCATTTGTGGGGGTTTGCCTTGGTCCTGCTCAGCCTGTGTGCCAACAGTTTTACTCTGATGAAATGATTAATGCCTGTAAAGTGAGTTGTGCTATGAAGCTATATAACAAGCTGTGACGGGTCCCTACTCCAAGCGGGCAGCCAAGGAGACTCAATCCTCACCACTTACTCCAGTGAGGGACAGTCACTAAGCAAAGATGGATTCACACACTATTTTCAGATGCAGCCCCCTGCACCAAGCAAAATTACCCTAAAGAGCATATGAGGAGTATGCTCCAGACCTGGGGCTGGACTTTCCTTCTCTCTCCAGACCCACACAAAACTCCACACTGTCCACTTTTGAGCTCAGTGTCCATGTTCCCAGTAGCTGACACACAAACTTGGATGTTTGAGTTTCAAACACACACACACACACACACACACACACACACACACACACACACACACACACACACACACACGCATACACAGCTGGGAAAAGCTGGTGCAGATTTACTAGTTGTACCCCTTACTGTCCCGTCTCTAAATTAATCATGCTGCCACCAGTCAGCTACCCTAAGGCTCTTACAAAGGTTACCCAATTATACTGTGTCAAATATATACTAGTACAAATGGTAGGGTGTGACCAATGCAGCAAGGCTTTCAGGAGTAGACAGTGTTACTAAACCAAGCACATTCTCTACAAGACCAGCCACAATGAAAGGTACTGAAATATTTAATGATAAATAATAAAACAGAAAACAGGAGAACACTGAATAAAATAAACAACAGAGTTTCAGCCGCAGAGATATAAAAAATAATACAGTTAGATACTTTCGCACAGATGCAGAAAATACTAAACTATTCTAACTAAATGTACCTAACTAACTAAAGAATTACTGTTCCCTGACTACATACTAAATCAAGACACGCTGATATGTGCCGAGTGTCTTATCATAGCAAAAGCTAGCTGATGTCTATCTTTTTCTGATGGATGTGTGAGATATATATATCCTGTCAGAAATCTTTCCTGTCAAATTCTAAAGTGCTGCTACAAGGGTTCCAAAGAAACCATATGCTGGTTAGAGGATGAAATCACTTCTGGTCACCTAACTCTGGTACAGTACATACATAGAGCTTTTGCTAAGATCTGTGTCAGCATCTAAAAGCTATAACACAATTTCAAACTTTCCACCCTTTCAGGGTTCTCTGATAAACACACATTTAATCAGTTACAACAATACAACCTGTTATACATATAGGCATTCTTTATCTCCAGCAGGGCCCACTATTGATGCATTTTTAACACAAATAACTTTACAAATATATTTTTTAATTCAAACATCTGTATAAATCAGTGTGATAGACAAATTACATAAAATTCTTTACAAAACACCAGCTAGTTGTGCTGGCATATGCACACATGTACTGCCCTACCCTCCCTGGAACAGATGGCACTACCTCATAACATCACACAAGCTAACGTGGCTAATCTGTAAAGGGGGTATGACTTGGTCCCCCCTTGCTTGTTGATGTACATACTGCATGACAGTAGTATTGCCTGTAGCCAGTTAATGAGGTCCCAGTGAGCAAAGATAGTTCAGAGAGTTGAATACTTGATAAAGGTAAGCATCTCCTTGATATTATGTGCTTACGTCTGTCCTTTGTGTCACACACCTGCTGCACTTTTACCCCTCCTGGTAGTGAATGTTTAGCCATTCAAGATTTTTGTACTTTGATATTTCGAAGTGCATCCATTGAATCTTAAGTCACTCAGCCTAAGTTCAGGTTTACTTTGGCATATTCCAATATCTAATACAGTTTGTAAATACTTATCATGAACTAACTAATTAATTTGCCTTGATATATCTATAACTCAATGAATATACGTTGAAATGTTTACAACATTCCTTGTCTGTCTTATTCCTTGGATACCTACTTTTCTTTGTGAATTTTCCTTGGACTGATTATAATCTAGATAATTGTTTCTTTGTATAAATGCAAAATATGGTACTGTACATTGATGTAGGTCTTATGTAGTATTTGCATAATGCTGTTATAATAAATGGATTAATTATTACCATGTTATTTTCCATAATACCCAACTGCTTCATAGCTAGGGTTTATAATAGTAACAAAATAAATATTAAAAGAAAAGTTATCTATATTTATACCAAGATCCTTGTAATGTTTCACTACCTGTAATTCCTTACTTATAAATGAAATTTTAAAATAAATCAAAGTTGCAGAACTGAGCAAAGACAAATTGTAACGTAAGATGTTTAACCACCAAGTACTTTATTATAAAAGATTATAATCAAGATAAGCGCTTTCCCTATGCAGCTTCATCAGATCTTACATTCACTCTCAAATTCTACATCTTATATATACACAAATTCTTATCAATTAATCAATCAACTTAGTTAATTAATGTAATTATTTAAAGAAACAGACAAGCATTGTAAAAGCTAGCCTAGTGGATAAAATCTATGAAATGACGTGCTATAAATAGTTAAAATCATGTAAATACAATAATTAATTATAACTTATATAAAAAACATAAAAAATATATACATGTATCTGTATGTATATATCTATATGTGCAAGTTAATATAAATATGTAAATATAGAAAATGTCTATCCACACCTATATGAAACTAAATTATGTAAACCAAATAAAGAATACATATGAAATCTCATGTATATGTTTGTGTAGGAATATGTGTATTGTAATGATGTATGTATATGATATCTTATTATATAGAATAATAAACTAAATGCATATATAGTTAACAATTCTAAAACGTGATATATACAATAATAGTGTGTATAGCAACTTCCATAAAAAAGAGATAAAATATGTGTTTTATGGGGGCTTTTGATATCTTATTTAATATTTCTACGCTGTCTCACTTTTGGTTTTATGGAGGCCCTATCATTGAGACCAAGCCCTCTATCTGATCTTAATAAAATGATCCATTCTGTCTCCTTACTCTCTGTATATATCTTAATATCACCTCCTCTAGTATTTGGAGTAATGACTTCGAGTACCCTAAATAAAAATCTATGTTTTTCATTATGTAGCACTACATGCTTATCAAGTGCATTATGTAATGTGCCTTTCCTAATGTGATATATATGTTCCCTTATCCTGTCCCTAAATGGACGATTTGTCTTTCCAACATAAAAAGATGAACATAGTTGGCAGACAGCTAAGTATATCACATGAGGAGTCATGCAATTAGCATCTGCTTTTATATTAAAGACTTTCTGTTGGTCTGGGTGAAAGAATTCTGTGCTACTGTCTATGTAAGAGCAGAAATTACAATGACCACAACGTCTGGTGCATCCAATGTTCATAGATTTTCTATCAAATTTAGGATAGCATAGCATTCTTTTCAAATTATGTTTATTCTTAAAAAGAAACCTCGGTGTTTCTCCTACTATCTGCTTAATGTCTTCATCTACCTGCAATATATCCCAATATTTGTCTAGAATCTGTTAATCTCTATATAGTCAGAAGAAAAAAAGGTAGAGAATTTGGTGAATGATTCACTTTTATTCTCTTTCTCGATATAGCTAGTACTACTAGGTCCAAAATATGGCATAGCTGAGGTAGAGCATAAGCTGTGTACTTCGTCTATATTAGAATGTATCTCTTCAGCTTTATAGCCTCTAGTTAATAGTCTATACTTCAAATCATTTATCTCAGTATGAAAGCCCTCGTCCATAGAATTCAGTCTAGAAGCTCTGATAGCTTGTCCTTTCATAATATTTCTAAAAACAAAAGGGGGATGCATACTAGATCTTAGAAGCAATGAATTACAATGGCAGGTCTTACAATGAACTCCTGTATTGATTAAATTATTATGCAGCCTCTCTATATAGAGGTCTAAAAACTCAATCCTATCCTCTGAGAATTGCATAGTAAACTTGAGACATGGTATTAAATTATTCATAATTAAATGCGTGGACTCAAGTTGATGTGATGTCCCTTTCCAGAGAATAAAAACATCATCTACAAACCGTCTATAGAATATCACATGTTTTTTGAAAAAGTTTTGTGTAAATAGTGTATGCTCTTCCCAATAGGCAAGGAACATATTGGCGTAGCTAGTAGCACAGGACGTGCCCATAGCTACGCCATCTTTCTGTCTATAGACCTTATCCTTGAACATAAAAACATTGTTTTCTAGAACTAGTTCCAAGAAATGAACTATTAAATCAATAAGTAAATTTGTATAGTCACTATGATCTTTCAAATATTGTAATATATAATCTAATCCTAATTCATTAGGAATTACTGTAAATAATGATTGTATGTCAAACGTGACAAATAAATAGTCTTTTGTAATTGTTTTTTGTTGAATACAATCATAGAACTCAATAAGAAATTGTTTAGAGTCCTTAAGTACTACTCTATTGTTATTTAGTACTGCCCTCAGATGTTTTTCTACAAATACTGATAGATGTTCTGTAACCCAACCCCGACCTGAAACTATCGGTCTCATGGGTGGGTTCCTATTGTCTTTATGTATCTTTGGTTGTCCATGAATAACTGGAATAGTATGTGTTAGAATAGTAAGGTAATCATAAAGATGTTAAGTTGTCTATCTCGCCTTCATTCTTGCTGGATGGGTTCGGAGCCGACCTCGGCTCCGACTCGGCCACTCTAAAAGCTCGAGAGTTGGTTCCACCGGCTCGAGGCTCCCCTTATATCCCACAATGCTAGGCGAGAGTTACCTCAGATCTCGTTTGCCGCTACAGCGATCGAGGTGTTGGTTTTCTACCGGTTCTTGGTAAGTGACTTTCTTGTAAAGTTAGTGTATTTAAACCCCTTTATTTTTAATTTTTATACTTATTTCCCTTAGTTTAGAGGAATTCTTGCCCCTTTTCTTAAAATTCCTGTTTTTTCCCCACAAGAACTTTAAGTTCTTCCCTCGGGCCTTCAGGCCTTCTTCCTTCCCTAGTGGGTGTGTGTTATTTTTCTTAATTTAAAACCTAGTTAGTTGTTTTATTTTAAGCTAAAACTAGACAGGGTGTAATCAGTGTGTTTTTGACTGTGTGTGTGATTGCACTTTCGGAATGTCTAAAGAATCAAAGGTCTCAGGCTTCAAGAAGTGTGATGCATGCTGTCAGAAAATGTCTCTGACAGACGGTCACACTTCTTGTGTCTACTGCCTGGGACCTTTGCACCTGCAGGACTCCTGTGCTGTTTGCCATGGCTTCAGTCCCAGGGTCCTGCAGGAAAGAAAAAATAAATTAATTTTAAGAGGTTTACTCAAGCCTGAGGATTCCCTTACTGTGTCTTCAGGAAGCCCTCCAAGGCTTCTAGGTCTTCGGCTCCAGCAACTGAGCCGAGACCTAAGGCTTCTAAACCTCCTACATCGGCTCCGGCTGGAGCCGGCGAGTCTCACTCCACAGTTTTGTGGTTCCTCGGCTCCGGCTGGAGCCGAGGTATTAAATTCCGTGTCGGCTCCGACCAGACCTTCGAGCCGACATCTAGGAAGAGGTCCAGGTCACCATCCCTTGGCTCCGTTCATTCGGCTCCAGGATCTCCCCTGCTGTCTGAACGGAGCCATAAATCTCACTCCTCTAGGTCATCGAGGCTGTCGGATCATGACCTTCAGAGGGTAGTGAGTCGACTTCTTAAGTCCGAGGCACTGGCCCAGATGCTTCAGAGCCCGACTCATCAGTCGATGCCTTCCCCTGTCCATCAATATATTCCTCCTCCGACTCCGTTGAGCTCGGAGCCGGGTCGTGTCGGAACCGAGACTGTGGTAGCATCGGAGCTGATACAATTGTCTTCGGCTCCATCGTCGGCTCCGATTTCTTCCTTAGAAGAATCTCGGCGCCGGACTTCCATCGTCGGCTCCGAGGGGGTGAGTGGCATCGGACCCTTGTCTGACCCCGCTCTTCCTCTCGGAGCTTCGGCGCTGGTGAGTTCGGCTCCGACATCGGCCTCGGAGCCATCACTGTCGGTGCCGAGGGAGGTTCTCAGCTTCTCGGAGCGGGGACCTCTGGCTTTGCCTGACAGGGGTGCGTTCGAGGTCATGCGGAGTGTGTTAGAGCCTGGCTCTACTCCACAGTCGGCTCTGTCCGCCCCTCCCTCTACGGTGCCTCAGGTCAAGTCGACTCACTCCCTCATCCCGGACCGCAGAGAGCCAGCTCCTCAGGAACCCCTGTGGGATTTCATCCTCTTCGAGGCCTCTCCTGATTTGGCAGAAGAGCCCCCTCGGAAGAGGAAGTGTAAGAGGAAACACATTGACTCACCTGAGTCCATCACATCTGACACAGATTTAGATGATTCCAAGGGTTCCCCCCGTTCCCCTTCTGAAGATGTCTCCTTTGCAGACATTCTAGAGATCCTGAAGCAGAGGGGAAATTGGCCAGCCCTTAACCCTTCGGAGGATGAATCTGTGTATCTTGAGGCGTTTGGCTCTCGCCCTTCCACCTCCTGGGTGTCCCCCCCCCTTTGACCCCCTCATGCAGGTGGTTGCTAAAAAGGCATGGACGGCTCCTGATTCAGTGGACCCCACTCCCAGGAGACCCTCCAAATTCATAACGGCACCAGCAGACAAACAGTTCTTGACAAAAGAAGTTTCGGTGGATGCTATGGTGGTAGCTGCTGCCACTAAGAAGGAACTAGCTGATCCTTCAGTACCTGTCCATCCACCTAACAAGGAATCTAGGTCCATGGACAGGTACGGGAAGCGGATGTTCTCGTCAGCGACATTTACTATGCGTTCGCTGAACTACCTGTGCCATTTCACTCGTCTTCAAAGGGACTTGATCAAAGAAGTGAGTGACATGTTGAAGGACCCTACAGCTGCGGGTTTTCAAGATAAGATGAACACTCAGCTGGCTACCCTTAACTCCATAACCAACTCCTCCATGCTTTCTTATGCGGCTGATGGAGCGAGTAGGGCCGCAGGGACAGGTGTGGCCTTACGTAGGCATGCCTGGATGCGGCTATGCAATTTTGCGGACCCCTTCAAGACGTCTTTCACTAACTCCCCGTTTGATGGATCATCTCTCTTTGGTCCTCAAGTGAAAGAAACCTTGACTAGGTGCGAGACTGATGGCAAGACTCTTTCTGCCGTCGGAGTCCGTTTTTCTACTCCTTCTAGACCTTACCCCAAAGGCCAGAAAAGTGGGAAAATGTGGTTCCATAAACAATCTCAAGGGACTTCACCTGACGCACAAAGTCATTTCCCTGCCAGAGGCAGAGGCGGGAATAACAATGGTAGACGTCGCCCTCGAGGCAGGGGGGCTCCGCAGAACCAGGGCAACCGGGAAGCTTTCTCTGATAAGCCCTTTCAGCATCCCTGAGGTGTTGCCCGACTGCCCACCTTCGGAGGCAGTCGGGGGAAGATTGTCACTGTACCCAGAAGCCTGGCTATCCCTGACTCAAGACAAATGGGTACAGTCCGTCATTTCCGAAGGCTATTCTATCCCCTTTCTTCGCATTCCAAACCAATCAAAAAAATCCCTTCCAGATATTCCACCCGCTCAAAGGGATCTAGCGGTTTTGGAAATTTCAAAACTGCTTGCAAAAAGAGCAATTCAGCCAGTTCCAGCAGACCAGCAAGGATCCGGAATCTACTCAAGGTTCTTTTTAGTTCCAAAGAAAACAGGGGACTGGAGACCAATTTTGGATCTCAGTATCTTGAACAGATCAGTCAAGAAAACAAGATTTCGGATGGTCACGCTGCAATCCATCCTTCCCCTATTGGGAAAAGGAAACTGGATGTGCTCTATAGACCTTCAGGATGCGTACTATCACATAAAAATGAACAGGCGCTCCAGAAGATTCCTCCGCTTCAGGCTGGGAACCAGTCATTTTCAGTTCAGGGCCCTGCCCTTTGGTCTCACCACTGCCCCCCGGGTGTTTACCAAATGCATGGCAGTGGTAGCTTCTCACCTGAGACGACAAGGATTCCAGGTGTTTCCATATTTGGACGACTGGCTCCTCACAGCTCCCACCAAGCATCTCCTTCTGATGGCCAGGGATTACACTTTTCGCATTTGTCAAAAGTTAGGCATTTCAATAAATTGCGAAAAGTCTGTCTTGTCGCCTTGTTGTACTATTACTTTCATAGGCGCAAATCTAGACACAGTAGACATGTCTGCAAGACTAACACATCAAAGAATAACAGACATTCACAAACTGGTCTCACTCCTTTTCAACAACAACAGAATCAAAGCCAGGTTGGTACTGAAAGTGTTGGGAATTATGGCGGCTGCCATACCTCTGCTTCCATTAGCCAGATTCCACATGCAGATCCTTCAATGGATGCTCTTTACACAATGGTCATACCAGCAACTTCCAATGTCCCACACCATTATGATCACGCAGGCGTGCAGAAATCATCTCATGTGGTGGATGTCTTCCCCTCAGCTCTTGTTGGGAAGACCTTTTGTTCCACCCCCTCCGGTTGCTACTCTGACAACGGATGCCTCCCTGATCGGGTGGGGGGGGCATTATCAGGGCAGGACGGTCCAGGGCACATGGCAACCAAACGAATGCCACTTGCACATAAATGTTCTGGAAATGAGAGCAGTGCTTTTAGCGTTGCAAGCCCTTCAAGACTCTCTTCCCTTGGGAACGATTGCAATCCAGACAGACAATATGTCTGTAGTGTGGTACATCAACAAACAAGGCGGAACCAGATCATACCCCCTGTGTCGGGAAGCACTCAGATTGTGGCAATGGGCGATTTCTTCTCAGCGGTTTCTGATAGCAACGCACATCCCCGGGAAGTCCAATCAAATTGCGGACAAGTTGAGCAGAGCTATCCTCATGCCTCACGAGTGGTCTTTGAAAGACTCTGTTGTGAGAGAAATTTTCCTCAAGTGGGGTCAGCCTTGCTGCGATCTTTTTGCTACTCCCCAAAACAGCAAGTGCAGAGAATATTTCACTCTATTCCCTTTACCAGGCCAACCCAGCAGAGACGCTCTAGTCCAAGTTTGGCCCTGGGGACTTCTGTATGCATTTCCTCCCTTCCCACTAATCTCTCAAGTGATACAGAAAGCTATCACTCAGAAGGCCTCATTGATCCTCATTGCTCCTTACTGGCCTCGACAGGTGTGGTTCCCCTTTCTACATCAATTTCTATTGGAGCGACCTTGGCATCTGGACCTAGTTCCAGATCTTTTGATCCATCAGTCGGGTCAGTTTCATCGCTCCCTCCCCTCTCTGAACCTCACTGCTTGGTTCCTCCAGTTCCAACCTTAGCCAGGCTTCCTCAATTATCTCACTCCGTTCGAGATATTTTGATAGCTTCCCATAAATCTTCCACTCGGAAGATTTATTTGAGTAAGTGGAAATGCTTCACATATTGGGCTCAAGGAAGGGACATAGATCCTTTCACTGCTTCCATCCAAATAGTCCTTGATTTTCTAGCTGAACTCTTCCATGCAGGTTCATCTCCTCTACTCTTAAAGTTCAATTGGCAGCTATTTCTAACTTTCATGTGGGTATTTCTGAATCTGCCTTAATGTCCCACAAGCTTTGCAAAGCCTTTTTGAAAGGAGTTTTTCTTCTCAGACCTCCTATAAGAAATCCTCCTTCTCCTTGGGACCTAAATTTAGTTCTTACTTCTTTGATTCTTCCCCCTTTCGAACCTGCAGTCTCCTGTTCTTTAAAATTGCTATCATGGAAGACTCTCTTTCTGGTAGCTATTACTTCAGCTAGGAGAGTTTCAGAGCTTCAAGCACTCAGCTGTCGACCTCCTTATCTATTGTTTCATAAGGACAGAGTATCCTTATGAACGAACCCGTCCTTTTTGCCTAAGGTAGTCTCGACGTCAAATCTAAATCAAAGCATTGACCTCCCTGTCTTTTTTCCAGAATATTCCAATAGGTCTGAACAAAATTACACTGCCTGGATGTTCATCGTCAATTGAGGTACTATTTGGATAGAACAAAACAATTCAGAAAATCTGACCAGCTGTTTGTCTCCTATGCGGAAGGCAGAAAGGGACTTTCAGTTTCAAAGGTATCATTATCCAGATGGCTAACATCTTTGATTTCCCTTGTATATGAAATTAGACACCAAAAGCTGCCTAATAAACCTAAGGCCCATTCCACCAGAGCTTTGGCTACTTCTTTAGCCTTCCAAGACAGACTGCCTATTGACACCATTTGTGCAGCGGCTACTTGGGCTACTCCACACACTTTCATTTCTCATTATAAGTTGGATTTAGCTTCTAGGCATAGAGCTAACTTTGGTTCCACTGTTCTCAGGAGTCTGTTCCATTAGGCCACCCGGGACAAGGTGCTAGGGACGCGGTCCCATCCAGCAAGAATGAAGGTGAGATAGACAACTTAACATATAGAAGTTATGTTCTTACCATAACGTTCCATGTTAGTTGTCTTCTTCTCGCCTTCTTCTTGTGTCCCACCCTCCTTCCCCCTGGCCTGGACAGACCTAGAGGAGTTGTGATTGTGACCTCTCTTTCTACCACCTCTTTTATTAGGCATATGCTGTTGTGCATATTTCCTGGATGAGGATTTAGGTCACCCTTCTTTCTCCCTGGTTTTTAGAGGTGGACTTTGTTTATAGCTATTCTGATACTATTATAAGCTGGGGTTAGCTTACAAACGAGATCTGAGGTAACTCTCGCCTAGCATTGTGGGATATAAGGGGAGCCTCGAGCCGGTGGAACCAACTCTCGAGCTTTTAGAGTGGGCAGTCGGGCCGAGGTCGGCTCCGAACCCATCCAGCAAGAAGAAGGCGAGAAGAAGACAACTAACATGGAACGTTATGGTAAGAACATAACTTCTATTTCCTTATCTATCAATTTACTTTTAAAGATATCTTGTAACGTATCCTTTACATATTTTATAGTTTCTTTAACACCATCATTAGTTATCAACTCATAAAATTTATCTTGCATTAATTTCGTAATTTCTCCGATATAATCTTGCATATCCATAATGACAATGCTGCCTCCTTTATCAGCTGGTCTAATAGCTATTGTAGGGTCTTCTTGTAGTTTCTTAAGACTTAATTTTTCTTTATAAGTTAAATTGTCTCTCCTATTGGATCTGTTCTTCACTACTCTATTTCCATAATACATGTGTAGCTCATCCTCAGTTAACTTTAAGTATGCCTCAATAAGGGGATGATGCGGCGGTATAAAATCACTTAGTTTCTTAAATGTAAATGCTTCAGTTCTAGATGTATTACTTATTTGGGCTTTATATAATAGTTTCAACATAACATTTCTGCAGAATATGTTTAGGTCAGTAATAGTATCTGTTAGTTTACTATGGCTTCTTGGAATAAAATTTAAACCCTTGCTTAACAGCTGAATATCTTCATTAGTTAATGTCTTACTTGATAAATTATGCACTAACGCTTGTGTGTCCACATTTTCTTCAGAGTTTGGTGGGATAGATTCTCCCCTGAAAACTTCCTCTTCTACCTCCCTCGACTCATAGACCTCGACCTCTGAGGGCCTTTGTCCATACGTATCGGTAGAGGAAAAACCAATTCAGCATTTGTTTTGTTACTTAATTTTTCTAAGGTCTTCACCTTTGGTCTCACCACAGCCTCAGTGTCCCCATTAATTTGGGGTATCTTATCTTTAACTATGTGAACATTAGGATATAAATTACTGTCTAAATCTACACTAGGATGCATAATATGTATGACATCTACTGAGTCTTTACAATGAAGTGTATCAGTTACATCAAGTATTGCATTCTCTATGCAGGCATCATCATTCAATTCTGCATTATCTTCAGCAGTTAATGTCTTCTGAGCATTTAAAGTTGACATATTATTATTCTCAGCATTATTGTTTAAAGCATTAGAAGCACACATATTTTTCTTAACTTCATTGCTCTTATTGTCACATAAAATAACATTTTGTGTATGTCTATTTACATTTTGTGAACTATTTATGACATTATCACTGTTCACCATTACATTCTGTTCATTTTGTCCATTCCCTGGTCTAGGCCACGTAAAGACGTGGCTTAATCTAAAATCATTAATGTCCCTTTTAGCTTTATTTCGTTTTTGTTGTAGTAGCTTCCATTCAAAAGCTAGCACACAATCCAACAGATTTTCCAGCAGTGGTTATACCAAATCATCAGGAAAATCTCTATGTAGTGTTTGTTGCTTGGTGTTAATGCTCTCTATCAACTTACTTTCTTCTGGTACAAAAAAGTCTATTAGTAATTTCAGATAGTTCCGACTCACCTCTATGTTGAGTCGCTGCCATCTCGCTAACAACTCAGGGTAATCCTTGCCTTGACTTGGCATCGTAAAAACACGTAAACCTCTTGGAATGATGTTTTGGTCAAGGCAGAACTGAAAATGTACTCTCTGCATTTGGAAGCGTTTCAGCTTCATGAAATCCTTCTCGATCCCTTCTAGTAGTGTATGCAGCCTTTCCGAATCAACGGCAGCTTCATTGTCGTCATCAGTAACAGTCACATTTTCAAAAAAGCAGGAAGCGTTGGTAACTTCATTCAGGTATTGTTTGAATCTCCGTTGCAATACCTCATTCCCACGGTCTTCACCTCTTGGGACGTAGTCCAGCTCGATATCAGTCATGTTAACGAAAACTTGTCCCAGTTAGCAGCAAAACAGTAAATAACTTGTAAAGTAAATAGCAAGGGTTGCTGCTCTACCGGCGAACGCTCGTTCAAGCAATATAAAATTAATGTTAAAATAAATCAAAGTTGCAGAACTGAGCGAAGACAAATTGTAACGTAAGATGTTTAACCACCAAGTACTTTATTATAAAAGATTATAATCAAGATAAGCGCTTTCGCTATGCAGCTTCATCAGATCTTACATTCACTCTCAAATTCTACATCTTATATATACACAAATTATCAATTAATCAATCAACTTAGTTAATTAATGTAATTATTTAAAGAAACAGACAAGCATTGTAAACGCTAGCCTAGTAGATAAAATCTATGAAATGACGTGCTATAAATAGTTAAAATCATGTAAATACAATAATTAATTATAACTTATATAAAAAACATAAAAAATATATACATGTATCTGTATGTATATATCTATATGTGCAAGTTAATATAAATATGTAAATATAGAAAATGTCTATCCACACCTATATGAAACTAAATTATGTAAACCAAATAAAGAATACATATGAAATCTCATGTATATGTTTGTGTAGGAATATGTGTATTGTAATGATGTATGTATATGATATCTTATTATATAGAATAATAAACTAAATGCATATATAGTTAACAATTCTAAAACGTGATATATACAATAATAGTGTGTATAGCAACTTCCTTAAAAAAGAGATAAAATGTGTGTTTTATGGGGGCTATTGATATCTTATTTAATATTGCTACGCTGTCTCAATTTTGATATTGATATTGCACTTGTCAAGGTTAAACTATAATCCAGTGTTATTTGCCCAAGATGAGATTTTAGACATATTGTTTGTCTTTTCGGCTTTTCCCGGTTAGGAGTCACCACAGCGGAACTCTGGTCCACTAATGATTGGCAGTAGATTTTTATGGTGCCGAGTTGCCAGTCCGGTGCCCAACCTTCATATGAATTGATAATGTAATAGTCATTGTTGTTTGTAATAATAAATCTAATTTTACTGTCATCTGCATATTTACTTTTGATCTTTAGGGATTGTTGAAAGCGCTATGTTGAACAACATGGAACCTAATACAGAGCCCTGAAGCACTCTAGAATTAATTTCTAAATAATTGGATTTATTTCCATGGATAGTCACAGCTTGAGATTGTCCTAATAGCCACAAAAGTTCTGTTTAATTATATTAGCATGTATATTATTAATACACATGGCATTATATGTTGCTGTAAAAGATTATTGTCAAAAGCCTTGACAAGATATAAGAATATCACTCCTGTTGATAATTTCCAGTCATTTGCCATGCTAAGTTTTTGTAAAACTCTATTAAATTTGTAAGTGTAGACCTTCCTTTGAGAAATCCATGTTGGTAAATGTTGAGAAGTTCCATAGGATTGCTGATGTTCTTCATGTTTCACTGTTGCAGTCCTAACATATGGATTGTCTGGCTCCCAGTAGCTCTCAGTCGGCCCGAATACCAGAGTCCTCGGTATATGACGTCAGCTGCCGTCAGTTGTAAACTGATGTCAGAACGTCAGGTATAAAGGGAGGCAGCTGATGCCATTTCCTCAGTCTTTCTTGCCACGGAGCCTGAAGCAGACGCAATTTGCTCTAGTGCCGGTTGGCCGTTTACCTTCTTTCGGCATTCCGACTACCAAGTTGAAGACGCCTTTAGATAAGTACCCCGTTGGGGATCCTCTTTTTTTGCTTTAATGAATGTCAGATAAAGTTAATAACTGTCTTGCCTGTGGAAAACAGATTCCGCACCATGATTTTCATTCCTATTGTATAACTTAAAGGAACTGATGGCAGTGCAGCAGGACTTGCTGGCTTTCAAGGACCTACTCTACCATAGGACTCTTCTGACCAGGACAGACAACACCACAGTCACATGGTACATCAACAAGCAGGGGGGGGGGGAGACTCACTCTTACCCTTTGTGCAAACACAGCATGAAACTATGGTCCTTAGCAGCTTCCATGGGCATACATCTCATAGCCCAGTATCTTCCAGGGAGGCTAAACTCCTTGGTGGATCAATTCAGCAGATATGTTCTGGATCCTCACGAGTGGCAACTGAACAAGATCATTTTTCATCACATCACTGATCATTGGGGCACTCCTCCGGTGGATCTTTTCTCCTCTCACACCAATCATCTCCTTCCAACCTTCTACACCAGGGAGTTTCATGACAAAGCATGGAGAGTGGACGCTTTGTCCTTCTCATGGACACAACTCTCAATGTATGCCTTCCTCCCTCTGTCTCTTCTTCCCAGAGTTTTGCTAAAGATAAGGGATGAAAAACCAAAGGTTATTCTTATAGCACTAGATTGGCCCAGGCAGCATTGGTATCCCATTCTTCACAGTTTTTCCCAAGCTCAGACTTGGCATCTTTCCCTGGTACCAGATCTGTTGGTTCAGGAAAGGGGAAAGTTTCTTCATCCTCATCTTCAAACTCTGCATTTAACTGCCTGGCTAATAATTTAAATCTTTCCCTGCAGGTGGTTGAAGTTCTTCATGAGGCCAGGAGGCCTAGCACCAGGAAATCCTATGCAGGTAAATGGAAGAGATTTTGCTCTTGGATGCAGGCTAAAGGAGAAGAGTCCTCCCAACCTTCCCTTTCCCTCATTCGTGATTATCTAGCAAGTTTGCTTAATGGTGGACTTTCCTTTTCTTCAATTAAGATTCATGCTTCAGCAATTTCTGCTCATTGTTCTTTTGAGCAACCATTTTTTCTCACCCCTTGATGAAACAGTTCCTGAGGGGAGCTAGCAATCTTAGACCTCCCAGAAGAGTTCCTACTCCTGCTTGGAATCTTAATTTTGTCCTGGAGAAGCTTAATCTTCCTCCCCTTGAACCTGCTGCCTCTGCAGATTTAAAGTTCCTTTCATGGAAGACTGCCTTTCTTTTTGCTATTACTTTGGCCAGAAGGGTTTCAGAGCTGCAAGCCTTAATGGCAGTAGAACCTTTCATTACTTTTCATATAGACCGGGTTTCTCTGAGAACTAATCCCTCCTTTATGCCTAAGGTGCTTTCCAGTCTGACACTTAACCAGTTTGTTCATCTGCCTACATTCTTCAATAACTCCCAGAATAAAGAGGAAAGGATTCTGCACTCTCTTGATGTGCACAGACAGTTGAGATTTTACTTAAATAGGACTAAACCCTTTCAGAAGTCTCAGCAGTTGTTGGTTAGTTTTTCTCCTGGGGCTCAGGGTAAAGCTATTTACAAACAAACCATCTCCAAATGGATTGCTCATTGTATTCACTTTTGTTACCTGCAGCATGGAAAGGCCCCCCCCCCCCAAGGTATTAGGACCCATTCTACTAGAGCAGCCTCTACCTCTGCAGCTTTTTTGAGAGGTGTGCCTACTAATGACATTCTAGAAGCATCTGCTTGGTCTTCTGTCCATACTTTCACAAAGCATTACAACTTATCTTTGTTTTCTAAATCTAGGGCTGGTTTTGCCTCTGCAGTTTTGCAAGGCCTCCTTACCAACCCTTAATCTGTGATTCTTCCTCCCCCCTTTTTGTTTTCTTCCTGGGCTTTGGGAATCAACCCATATGTTAGGACTGCAACAGTGAAACATGAAGAACATAGTACAGCTGTGTACACTTACCATAAATGTAGATGATCGAGTGTATTCACTGTTGCAGTCCTGGTTTCCCACTTTCCATTCCCCTCTTTTTTTTCCTAAGGCACAAACCACTTATGTTATTTTTGGACGTCTTTTTTCCAGAGTGTTTCCTTCCTGGTTTGGCCTTCTTTTGGGGGCTCCTGACAGTTAAGGCAAGAAAAACTGAAAAAAAATGGCATCGGCCACCTCCCTTTATACCTGATGTTCTGACATCAGTTTACAACTGACAGCAGCCGACGTCATATACTAAGGACTCTGGTATTCGGGCCGACTGAGAGCTACCGGGAGCCGGATAACCCATATGTTAGGACTGCAACAGTGAATACACTTGAAATCTACATTTATGGTAAATATACACAACTGTACTTTATTTAGTAGGTCAATAAAACATCTCTCAAAACATTTTCTTAGAATGGAAGTCAAACTGATCAGTGAATAGTTCTTGACATCTTCTCGTTCACTTTTTTTGTAGATTGGTGTTATGTGGGATGGTTTTCATGAAATTGGTATAGTACCATGATATAATAAATTATTGAAAGTGCGTGTCAAAATGGAAACCTGATGAGATTCTACATTCAAAATATAAGTATGAGACCCACTGATGTAGTCTTCTTTATTCTTTCCAATAATTTTCTTGCTGTTTCATTTGTAGTAGTGGGTTCATTATCCCCATGTGAGATGTCAGATTTTACTTAATTTATATTTTTAGTTTAAGTAATCAAAGTAAAGTAAGTGCAGTCAAAGTTTCTAAATTATCTGAGAATCAAAAATTCACTTTATCATACATAAATCTTAATCTTATTGATGCTTTTTCATTTTTTACATAAACAGCAGGTAATTCTAAAAATTCTTTAAAAAAGGTACAGAATCAGTTTACAGACAAAATGTGGAAATGCAGTTTGAAAATGGGTTGGTCAAAAGTGTGTTCTACCAACACCCGTAATGTTGAACTGAAAATATATGACTTTGTGTTAGCGAAAGTAAGTACACACTCACTAATATGAAGTCGAAGTTTTGAATTGAGATTGCGGTACAGTGCGGATCAGGAAATGTTTCCTTTTCCTCACTGTAGTGCCATCTCAGAGTTGGTATATATATATATATATATATATATATATATATATATATATATATATATATATATATATAATATGCAGGGGTGTGGGGAGTGTAGCCCCACCACCACATTGGGGTACAGCGGGGTTTGCCCCCTTGCAAAAACATTGGGCCAGATTCAGGAAGGCTTACACGGAGTTTAAGAGTAGTGTAAGCCTCCGTGTAAGCCTCCTGATTCAGCAACAGCCAAAATCTCCGTGTAAGAGACAGCTAACACGTCTTTTACACGGAGTGGGCGTGGAAATGCTCAATACCTCATTTGCAGCTCCAAGATATGCAAATGAGGTATTTGGGCGAACCACGAAGCCCAAACCAGGCCGTGTAACGGATGTTATTGCAGAAATGTACTCAGCTGACAACTGAGTACATTTCTGCAAATTAAAACGGAGCTATGTCAGCTCCAAATAAAGGGTGCATTTGTTACATTAAGCATGCCAATGGCCAAATATGTGGCCATTGGCATGAAAAAGTGTTGCAAAAAAAGTTATATAACTTTTTTTTTTCACGGGATTTATGTGTTTAACTGTAGCGCACCCGCAAACGGGTGCGCTACCTAAAACTGAAAACCGGCTTATAAGCCCACAATTGTGGGATTTATATATTACATGAAATGTCAATGGAGGGACTTGCAGAGCAAAAACAATATGGCCTCCGTTTAGTGGTTGTCAAGGGGGGGAAGCTCCGTGTAAGATATGTAACTAAGCATTACTAGGCAATCCTATGTAAATGAGGGTTACAATACTGAATCACACTGCCACATAAGTAATGAGCACTTTCTGAGTAGTGTAAGAGTTAGAGAAGGGGGAGGAACAGAGTAAGAGGTAGGTGACATCATGGGGGGGAAGGATAGAAAGAAATGTACCAGATTGGAGGGCAATGTAAGGTAAGAGATGACAGACAGACATCAGGGAGGGAGGTGTGTCCCAACAGAACACTAGGAATGTCAAGAAATTGAGGGCATACGCTATCCCTACACTCTAAGTTTCTTGATATACGTGCATGCGCGCGTGTGCGCGCGTGTAAGGCAGGTTCAACATGTGGGAGCGTGTTGCAAACTGTTTACAACGGTTTGCGGGCGTGCACGTGTAAGGCGGTGGTCTGCGTGTTAGCATGAATCAGCCTAGCTAACACCGTGTAAGGATGTGTGCGCGCGTGTAACACCGTGTAGGGATGTGTACACGCGTTTAAGTTACTGTGAGCGTGTTTAAGCCGGTGTGCACATTGCTCCCCCTCAGGAAACAGAGAGGAAATAGGAAACAACCAAAATACAGGGAAACTGCCAGAAGATACTACTAAAGTTAATTGGTGGAAACAATTAGAAGCAGGCAATTACACAGGCAGACTAGAAGCCCAACCCAGCACTTAAAACACAACAAAGAGCAGTGCAGGCTGTTTCTCACAAGAGATACTGCCAGAAACTAAGCTATCAGAATTGAAACCTGAAAAAAGCTGAACTCAGAGCAGTAATGCTAGGGGCTGCCATAGCTGTTATAATCAGACATAGGCGAATTGCTGAGGGTGGTGATAATGCAGATGCTGACAGACAACCCAGAGTGAGGAGAAGGAGAAGAGTATACAGGCCTAGGGTCACCTACCATGGGTTACATGAGCTGGAGATAGTAGAGCGCTATAGAGTGGACAGAGAGCTCCTGCAGCAGATTGTTGAGCTGTGCAGGCCACGCCTCACACACAGAACCAACAGAGGGGAACCCATCCCAGTGGAAACCAAGGTATGTGTTGGCCTAAGAATACTAGCAACAGGTACCTTTCAGAGACCAACTGGCGATATGATGGGGATATCACAGGCATCAGCCTCCAGGGTACTGCACCAGTTCCTGGATGCCATGTCACCACATGTCAGTGATCATATATATGTCCCTAGTGACCGTGAGGTTGTGTCCAGCAATATGCGTCTCTTCCAGCAAATAGCGGGATACCCTGAGGTGCTGGGTGCAATAGACTGCACGCACATACGCATCAAGGCACCAGCCGGTGAGCGGGTAGAGTCTACATTAACCGCAAGGGATACCCTCCATCAACTGCCAGGTCGTGTGTGATGCCCAGGGCATAATAATGAATGTGTGTGCTGGCTGCCCTGGGAGCTACCACGATTCCCACATCTGGCATCTGACGCAGCTGTACCAATCATTTGCCAATGGGGACTTCCCACACGGACACCTAGTGGGGATGCTGGTTATGCACTCGAGCCGTGGCTGATGACACCCATCAGAAATGCACACACACCGAACAGGAACGCCATAATGAGGCACACGCACAAACACGTAATATCATAGAGCGTGTGTTTGGGCTGCTCAAGTCACGGTTCCGGTGTCTGGACACGCCTGGTGGAGCTTTGCAGTACACACCAACTACATGTACCCAAATGATCATGATATGTGCTATGCTACATAATATGATCCTCGGCAAACAGCTGCAGCAGGCCCAGCACAGGGCTGGGCCACACATCCCCCCACCATTGCCAAGCCCACCACAGGCAGGGGTGACTTGGAGGAGGAACAACCTGACCTTGTCCCAGTAGGCAGAAGGAGGCGTGCCCAGTATGCCCTGGCCTTGGCAAAGAGGCAACGATAGCACATATGCTTGGTCAGTAGGAACACTGGGACCGATACCCACTCTGACTCACTCATACAGTAACAGGGATGCCTAACATGACACAACCTGCTTCCAAATGTACAGGGAGTGTAGTATGTGCATCCGACAGAGGCAGCCCTGCAGCACCACCCGAGGCATGAATGCCATGTGTTAAGTAATGTAATACCATGTATCATATGCACACCTGAGGACCATGACTAACATCCACCCTCACCAATCATAAACCACAAAAACACAAACCCACCTCATAGCTATCACAAGGGATAGGAACCTAGATGTAATGCTACCCAATGCCAAAGGTATAAACAGCAAGATGTGTGCAGTGTAAATGCACACAGTATAGGGAATGCACATATCAGTGCTGTAATAGAAAACAGGGTCAAAGCGCACATCAGCACCCTGACACTACCAGGGTCACACCTCATACAGTGATGTACATGTGCAAAAACATGGAACAAGATACAAAATGAGGGTGACTACCAATAAATGGCATGGATAACCACACACCCCTGTTGTTACCACAACAAGAAGCAACATGCATTAGCCATGGTCAAACACCAATGGCTAAAACTGACTACTACTATATAGCTTGCTGCAGACCACTGTCCTAATAGCAGCAACTGCCCCAGGCCTATGTTCACAGGTTCACAGGTTCATACTAGGCTATCTGCCCTAGGGCATTTATAAGCCTAGACCAGAGTTCCGTGGAGTCTGCCGCACCTTCACTCTGACGGATAATTTGCCCATTATATTGCTGTGCCTCTGACAAGCAGTGATACTGAGGTTATCCCTGGGGCATACCTGCAATCTCCCATCCATTGATTAAGATCTCACTTGAACAAAGCCAGTGAGGTACTCAGCCTCACATGTACCAGGATGTTGTTCCACAGCATAGGGACTCTCTGGTTGAAGAATCTGTCCCTCCAGCACATCCTATTAATATCTGTGTTGAGGTTTAAATCTCCTGCCACTGTAGTTCTGATGGATGTAGAGGTCTTGAGGTGAAGCGTGTACATTAACTCAGGTTTGGACATGGCCTTGGATGTCAGGCACAGGTCACCTCTGAGCAGACGGTAAGTCACGGAATCAAGCTGGAATTCCTCCAGTCGGGCAGCATAAGAAATACGCTTGAGACCCTTTCTCCTCCTGTCGAGGAATTTGTGGGCCCATCCAATTGCCATAGGTGTCGGGTCATATACATGCTGAATGGGGCATTGCACTCAATCAATGGTCCGATGAGTGAAGAGTACAGGGGAACAATGACCTCCCTGGATCTAGATGTGAATCCCTGCATGATGAGGTGGGCAATGTAGAAGTTCTACCTAACTACCCTGGCAACGTGAGTGTCAAACAAAGGTTACTCTCAACCTGGGTGCCCAGGTCCCTGATAACCTCCTGTGTGCTTAGAGGATTGCCACCTACATGGGAACTAGTGGTAACCTTGTTCTTCCCAAAGGGTATGGCTATGCATTGTTTAGTGTGTAATGTAAGGCCATGGCTCTGGCACCAGTTATCCGTGTCTATGACACCCTTCTGAAGGATGTCTGTGTCAGATGGGTGTCCAACTATGGTTCCCAGTCTGCAGTCATCTTCAAACTTTGTCAGCCATAATCCTGCTGTGTTTGCTTGTACTTCTGAAAAGTAGATGCTGAGCAATAGTGGGCCCAGGACTGAGCCCTGTGGGACACCACTTGTGACAGTTGTGGAGTGTGACATGGCACCAGCAAGTCTGAACCTGTCTGTTCTGTCACGTAGCCGGTTTGCAACCCATCTTGTGATGTATGGGTTCACATTTAAGCTGGTGATGTTTTCAATGATACCCGAGTGGGGTATTGTGTTGAAAGCCTTTGCCAGGTCAAGGTAGGCTGTGTGGAGTGCCTTGCCCTTGTCAATGGCCTTGGTGTCTGTTATGAAACAGTCAACCAAGTTTAAAAGGCATGATCTGCCCTCAACAAAGCCTAACTGGGTTGGATCTAATGTCTGCAAGTCCCCTATGTCCTCATCTATGACTTCCATTATGATCTTCTCCATAGCTTAGCAGACCCTGCTTGTCAAGCTGATGGGATGGTAGTTTCGTGGTCGGTGGAGGCACCCCATGTGAAGTGGGTCCACCATTGACATATGCCACTCCTTGGGAACATATCCTGAGTTGAGGCTAAGATCATACAGCTGCCCTGACTGCGGGTTTAATTCTTGAGTGAGTTCATGGAGCACAAAACCAGGGACACCATCTGGTCCCATGGATGCTGCGTCCTTTCCCTTGGATAGAGCAGTTCCCACCTGAGCATTTGAGATGTTTGGGGGGCTACAATCCTCTTTCATACATATCTCTCCAGTTGTGGTGGAGGGGGGAAGAAATCTGCACTGAACCTGTCAGCCAGTATGTTGGCAATGTCTGTAGGTTCAGTGATATTTACAGCATTCTGAGCCTATTCTGAGCATATCTGGGAGTTTCCTCCCAGGTGTGTAACATATGTAAAAGGCCTCATTGTTGTCCCGTGAGCCCTTAGTGGGTTTACTCCCAATATTCGCCTTGGATGATTTCATGGGGAACTCAGTGTTTCACCTATATTGAGCAGGGTGTCTACCCTTCCACGGATATCGCTCTATCTTGTAGTACCTCCTTCCTTGTGTTGTAGTGCTTGTTTATGGCTGAGGTCCACCACACTGGACGCTTGCCTCTGGTACAACGAGTCTGTGTTTTGTTTGGGATTGCCTCATCCATGCAGTCTTGAAGGTGCTGGTAGAAGGCAGTTGTAAGTGATACAGTGGCTTGGGTAATGGTGTCTGCTGGCTTGGGGGCTTTGAAAGAGACCACAACAGTCATTAGAAGTGTGTTGTCGGCTTCTGAGAGGTTCTGCACTGTGGTCTTTTCTATCTGGGGTGGGGTGGGATGTGGACTTCCACTGAGAGTAGGTCATGATCTGATCTCACCAATGATGAGTATACCTCTGGTGTTGAACATTGTGAGCCCATGTTTGTGATGATGAGATCTACTATGTTGTCTCCTCTTGTGGGGATGGTGACTAGTTCTTCCATGGCATGTGAGTGTATGAACTCTAGGAACCTGTGGGCTAGAGTGTTGTGGCTGTAGTACTGATCCCAGTCTATATTTGGATAGTTGGGATCACCCAGTGTGATGGTGTTTGCAGGTACATGTATCCCGGCCACTGTTTTCATGAAAGCTCTGTGAGGTACCTGAGTTTCAGAGGATGGCCTGTAACATGCTACAAACTTCAGAGCAGTCTTGCCTATGGTTAATTGCACCCGGATGGTGTCCAATGCATCGTGTGTTGCCACCAACCATGAGGTGAGGGTGTCCTTGATGAATATTGCTATTGCCACCCCTCATAGTGGTAATATGTGTACTGCATAGATACGAAATATTGTGCCTCTGACTTAGTAGTGACACATTATGACCACCTTACATAATTGAATAATGTGACTATGCCTCTGTCCAGTCTGTGCCCCTGTCCACATGCAGCTGTCCAGATGTCTCTTGAAGAGAGTCAGTGAGGTACTCTGTCTAACATGAACTGGGATACTCTGCTAGAGTTTGAGATGCCTCTGAGTTATGACTCTGTCCCTTCAGCATGTCCTATACATGTATGTGCTGAGGTTAAAATCTTTAGCTCCCATGTTTCTGGTGGATGTGGATTGCTTGCAGTGGAGCATGTCTACCAAATCCTGATCGGACATGGTCTTGTATGTCAGGCATAGGTCACCTGTACGTATGTGGTATGACACTGAAAAAAGCTTGTTTTAGTTATTCTGGAAGTATATGACATGTGTTGTAGATCCCTGATCTTCATGGTAAGGTACTTGTGGGGTCTCTCCAGCTGCTGCAAGTGCTGGTTGAGGTACATACCAAATGGGGCGTTGTATTCAAGCATGGGCCTGATAAGGGAGAAGTATAGTGGTACAATGACCTCCTATGGTCTGGATGGAATACCCTCCATGATAAGGTGGCCAAGATAGAAAGTCTGTCAAACAACATTGGCAACATGGGTGTCAAATGAGATGTCACTATCTACATGTGTCCCCAGCTGTCTGATTTGTTTCCTGTACTCATTGGGTTGCTGTCTATGTACAGATCTGTGGGTACTGTGTTCCTCCCAAAGGGGATGGCTACACATCAGTTGCAGTCAGTTTTAGGCCATGAGTCCAGCACCAGCTATCTGTCTGTGTGACGGCAGTCTGTAGGATGTGTGTGCTGGCTGATGTATTCACTATGGTGCCCAGGTTGCAGTCATCTGTAAACTTTGTCGGCCACAACCCTCCTATGTTTGCTTTCACATCTGAAAAGTAAATACCAAATAAGAGAGGTCCCAGGACACAACCTTGTGGGACACCACTTGTGACTGGCTTCAAACCTGACAAGGCACCTGCAATGTTGACATTATGGGTTCTGTTTCTGAGCCATTTTGCAACCTATGCTGTGACATATGGTGTTATATTTCAGCTGTTGAGCTTGTCTATGAGGCCTGAGTGGGGTATTGTGTCAAAGGCCTTAGCCAAGTGCAGGTAGGTTGTGTGGACTGTGTAGCCCTCATCAACGGCTCTACTGACAGTTTCAAAGTAGTCAACTTGGTGCAAAACGCAGGATCTGCACTGTACAAAGCTGAATTGGGTGTGATCAAGGGTCTGTAGGACACCAATGTCTCTGTGTGGAAGCTCCATAATGACCCTTCACAAAGCTTTGCAGACAAGGCTGTTTAAGCTTGTGTGGTGGTAGCTGCCAGGGTCTGTGGAGGCATCTCCTTTGTGGAGTGGGACCACTGTTGCCGTACGCCAGTGTTCAGGTACAGATCCTGTAGCAAGGCTAAGGTTAAATAGCATCTGCATATACAGGTTGATCTCCATCTGTAGTTCACATAGCATGCAACTGGGGATACCATCAGGTCCCATTGATGCTGTGTACTCGCCTTTGCTGACTGCGGCTCTCACATGGACATCCAGGATGACAGTGAGGTTACATACAGCTGTGATAACTATCATGTCTTGGGGTGAGGGAGGGGGTACATTGCACTGAACTGGTCTGCCAGGGTGTCAGTAATATCTGTCAGGTCCCTGGGATATAAGTTGTTGTGTACCAAATCTGAGCATATATGAGGGTTCCCACCCAGGCGTCAGACATAACTGAAGAAAGCAGTGTGGTTACCTTCAGCGCCTGTGGTGATTTATGTCCCCAAGTTGAACTTGGGTGTCTTTATGTGAGAATGTAGCTTTCTACTACTGCTGATCACAGCTGCCTTACATTCTGGAGATGTAGCTCTGTCTTGCATTAGTATCCTTCATCTGTTATACAGTTCGCTTATGGCTGGGGTCCACCAGACAGGCCACTTTCCTTGGTGGTGAAGGTCTCATTCTCATTTGTGATTGCATGGTCCATGCTTACTCGGAGATGTCCGTGAAAGTGTCTGTGCAGGAGTCACCATTGTGTGTTGTGGTTTCCACTGGCCCAGTGGGCTTAATGGATACCATCTCAGTCCGAAGAAGTGTGAAGTCAGCTTCTGAGCTGTTTGTCACTATACCCTGGTATCATACTAGCACTGACACAGGTGTAGACAATTCCCCAGAATCCATCAAACAAAATGGACATGCAGGCTTACAGATGCCCTAGGGGGTAGCCTAGTATGAACCCATTATGATACAGATTGTACAGGACACTACAGATAACCCCAAGGCTGTTGCAAATGATGGTAGTAAGCATGTTGTTGATTCCTGGATATGCTCCGGATCACACAGATATTACAAACAACATACCAGACACACACAGGTATGGCCAACATACATCCTGACATGTGCAGTGCAAACCCTCATAATGCCAAATACCTTCGCCAGCAGACTGCCGCCTCCCTGACATTATGTCACCCTTACCACAGGGTACGTATCCAAAGAGCAGTGTACAACAACAGTGGGTGTTCTCAACAAAGGTGTCTCCTGAATGGATAGGAAAAACAACCACCACAGAATCATGAGAGGTTTGGTCTGCACAGCTATGGAAAGGACCAGCATGTACCACAGACATAATGATATTGTGGATCTATTGACACCCGACCCTACCCAGTGTGGGTTCACAAAGTGCAGACCCCACCCCTAAACATGTGTGACTCAGTTGAAACAGTACTTGAAGTCAGTGATGAGGGCAATGTGGTCCACACAGTGTAGCCGGACCTTGCAAAGCCTTCTGTACAATACCCTATGTGTTCCGTATAGATTTGCTCACCAGCTGATATATACACCCCAATGTCATGGGAGGGGTTGCAAACCAGACCAACGACAGAACTGACATGGTCAGACATGCAGCAGCCATGTCAGACTACAAACCACATATAACAGGCATCCCACAAAGCTTGGTCCTGGGACCTTCACCATCTGGTATATATGCCCCATAGGTACAGGCCAACAAGTAAGGACTGTGCTGGAACATGTTTGTAGAGGACAACAAGCCGCCTGACATATCTGATACACCAGCTGACACAAGCATCCCATAAAAGGGCCACATAGAAACAGACAGCTGGTGCCATAGCCATGTCAGCATGTTAAATGGTGAAAACAGTATAGTCAGCCTCTGTGGATAATCCAGTAAGTGACCACCAATTCCCACATAGGTGTCGACCCATGACATACCTAACATGTAATGCCAGAATGGGGACACAAGGTGATAGATATCCTGCATTGGACAAAAATGTGGCTGTAGGGTTAACAGCAACAATCCATATACCAACCTAATCATGAGGGTTATGACATCTAGCTAAGGGGAGGTCATTGTGGTTTTGCAGTTATCTTTCAGCAGCATTACAAATGACCACAACAGCCTGTGTGGTGTACCTCAGCAGATACATTCAGCAACTGTAAAGTCCACAACAGTACCTCACCAGGAGTATCAAAGAGCTGGAACACATGTAATGTGTCGCCTGATTAAACAGAATGCAGCTCCACACACTGCCATGCTGGCCACCCAGACACAAGCTGTGCCTGATGTAGAAAGCCATGTCCAAGCTGTCAGCAATGCACATGCCGCACCTTGTACAATGTGAATGGCAGGGAGATATGCACATGAGGGACCTGAACCCCAGCACTGACATACATAGGACAAGCTGTACTGCATTATCCATAACACAGAAGCCACCACCACGCATGAGTAAACTACCAGTACAGGTTATCCATAGAGTCACTCATTGATTCTACTCAACAGGGATCCTAACGAGTGGATGGGAGATGGTAGGTATACCCTGGGTATCAATGTTGTGTCACAGGTAGACAGAGGCACAGTATACAAAACAAGACATATGTCATGCCAAACTGCACTTATGATGTGTTGATGGACAAACACACTATCCAATAACCATTAGAAATGGCCTTGGGCACATCGGTAGTGTTTGCCAATGTACACCCATGTTGTGGAATACACTACTGCAGTTGGTTGAGGCCGTTGTAAGTAGTTCACATCTGAACATAATGCAACATGGTCAGATAGGTTCATAGGTTCATACTAGGCTATCTGCCCCAAGGCAGTTCTAAGCCTAGTCCAGAGTCTGGTTGCGTACGCCACCCCTTATATGGAAACAGTACTGTGCCCATTAGTTTGACGTGCCTGTCTCCAGCAGTGACACAGTGACGATCCCCGGGTAAACCTATGATTTCCCATCCACAGGTCAGGATACCTCTTGAACAGAGCCAGCAAGGTGCTGTGACTCACATGGACCGTGATTGTATTCCACAGCATAGGAGTCTCCGAGTGATAAATCCACCCCTCCAACATGTCCAATGTACATCCCTGCTACGGTGTAAGTCACTTGCACTAGTGGTTCAGGTGGATCTGAAGATTTTGAGGTGGAGCATGTCCATTAATCCCTGGTTGGACATGCTTGCATGTCATGCACATGTCACCTCTAAGCAGACAGTATGTGACTGAATAGAGCTGTAGTGTCTTCAATCTGGCAGCATATGACAGATGTTGGAGACCCTTTATCCTTTGTTGGGGGACATTCAGGGTCTCCCCACTTGCTGCAGATGTCAGGTGAGATACATCCAGATAAGGCAGTGTACCAGATCACCGGTCCGATAAGTGAAGAGTACAGGGGAACAATGACCCACTAGATCTGGATGTGAATCCCATCCTTATCAGGTGGGCAATGTAGAAGGTCTTCCTAGCCACTTTAGCAATGTGAGTCTGAGAAGAATGGCGACTGTCAACCTGGGTCCCCAGGTCCGTGATAACCTCCTCTGTGCTTAGAGGATTGCCACCAATATGGTAGCTTGGGGTCACCTTGCTTTTCCTGAAGGGTATGTCTACACATGTTGTGCACTCTGACTGCAGGCCATGGCCCTGGCACCAGCTATCAGTTACTGTGAGTCCCTTCTGAAGGATATCTGTGTGTGATGCACTGTCCACTATGGTGCCCAGTGTGCACTCATCTGCTAACATTGTCATCCAAAGTCCTCCCATGTTGGCCTGTTCTCATGGGAAGTACATGACAAACAATGGTGGCCAAGGACTGAGCCCTGTGTGACACCACCTGTGACCAGCCTGGAGTCTAACATAGTGCCAGCAACTCTAACCCTGTGGGTCCCGTCCTTAAGCCAGTTTGCAACCCATCTTGTGACATATGGGTTTACATTTCAGTTGTGAGGGCTTTCCACAATACCTGAGTGGGGTATTGTGTTGAAAGTGTTAGCAAGGCCAAGGTAGGTTGTATGGACTGCCTTTCCCCAACAATGGCCTAAGTGACCAATTTGAAGATGTCAACCCAGTACAAAAGGCATGATCTGCCCCTGACCAAGCCAAAATGGGATGGGTACAATGTCTGCATGTCCCCTATATCTTTGTTTATGAGCTCAATTATGATCCTCTCCATAGATTTGCAGACTACACTTGTTAAGCTTATGGGGCAGCAATTAACAGGGTCTGTAGAGGCACTGCCTTTGTGCAGATGTGCACAACTGGACCTTAACCAGCCTGTTGTGCACACTATGGAAATGTAAATCAGTGATAGGACTGAAGCCCAGGATACTGACCACCACAGTGAAAGTACTGAAACACTACACTAGACAGTGCTACAGTGTTAGGTCAGTATGAACGGATGTTGACAATTGTGTGCAAAGTATCCCATGCAAAACCTGCAGGCACAGTATACTCCCAGTTTTGTTCACACAAAAGCATTCGACAGTAACTACACAACATGGCACAGAACACACAACCATAAACTGGAGGTATTTGTTGAAGGTCACACTCATCCACAAATGTGATGGGCTGCAGAGTTCAACATATGTAAAGCCCACACTGGGCATGCTCACACACTTAGATAAATGAGACATCTTTCACACAACATGCCACAGGAAGGCTGAACTGGGCATGCTCACACACTTGGTCCAAATGTTACCCCTAGCAAATGTGAAAACACACCAGAGGATGGTCGACCCCCTTTCTAGACACTGATCATGTAAGCACCCTATAAGTATATTGGAGAAAAGGATTCTCTCAGTAATCCGAATAGCGCCGTGCTAATGTGTCCATCTCTAGTGTCATAACATAGTTAGGTAGGGGTTTGAATCCAGCAGGTGGCAAGTGTGTGTGAAGGGGGGTAAGTGTGTATGAAAGAAACATCCCTTTTGGCAACTGGGAAAACACACCACAGGATGATCATTCCACTTTCTAAACTCTGATGATGTCAGCACCCTATAAGTATATCAGGGGAAAGGACTTTCCCAGTAATGCGAATAGCGCGCTGTGCTAATGCGTCCGTCTCTAGTGTCTTAACATAGTTAGGTAGGGGTTTGAATCCGGCAGATGACAAGTGTGTGTGAAGGGGGTAAGTGTGTGGGTATGAAAGAAACATCCCTTTTGGCAACTGGGAAAACACACCACAGGATGATCATTCCACTTTCTAAACTCTGATGATGTCAGCACCCTATAAGTATATCAGGGAAAGGACTTTCCCCAGTAATGCGAATAGCGGCTGTGCTAATGTCCGTCTCTAGTGTCTTAACATAGTTAGGTAGGGGTTTGAATCCGGCAGATGACAAGTGTGTGTGAAGGGGTAAGTGTGTGGGTATGAAAGAAACATCCCTTTTGGCAACTGGGAAAACACACCACAGGATGATCATTCCACTTTCTAAACTCTGATGATGTCAGCACCCTATAAGTATATCAGGGGAAAGGACTTTCCCCAGTAATGCGAATAGTGCGCTGTGCTAATGTGTCCGTCTCTAGTGTCTTAACATAGTTAGGTAGGAGTTTGAATCTGGCAGATGACAAGTGTGTGTGAAGGGGGTAAGTGTGTGGGTATGAAAGAAACATCCCTTTTGGCAACTGGGAAAACACACCACAGGATGATCATTCCACTTTCTAAACTCTGATGATGTCAGCACCCTATAAGTATATCAGGGGAAAGGACTTTCCCCAGTAATGCGAATAGCGCGCTGTGCTAATGCGTCCGTCTCTAGTGTCTTAACATAGTTAGGTAGGAGTTTGAATCCGGCAGATGACAAGTGTGTGTGAAGGGGTAAGTGTGTGGGTATGAAAGAAACATCCCTTTTGGCAACTGGGAAAACACACCACAGGATGATCATTCCACTTTCTAAACTCTGATGATGTCAGCACCCTATAAGTATATCAGGGGAAAGAACTTTCCCAGTAATGCGAATAGCGGCTGTGCTAATGCGTCCGTCTCTAGTGTCTTAACATAGTTAGGTAGGGGTTTGAATCCGGCAGATGACAAGTGTGTGTGAAGGGGGTAAGTGTGTGGGTATGAAAGAAACATCCCTTTTGGCAACTGGGAAAACACACCACAGGATGATCATTCCACTTTCTAAACTCTGATGATGTCAGCACCCTATAAGTATATCAGGGGAAAGGACATTCCCCAGTAATGCGAATAGCGCGCCATGCTAATGCGTCGGTCTCTAGTGTCTTAACATAGTTAGGTAGGGGTTTGAATCCGCACATGACAAGTGTGTGTGAAGGGGGGTAAGTGTGTATGATTGATATATCCCTCTTGGCAACTGGGAAAACACACTACAGGATGCACATACCCATTTCTAAACGATATCACAATTATGTATGGCTTTTGATTACAGACATGCCATGTGTGTTGTGCACACACAGAATGCCCATGTATGTGGGTTGTCCCAAACAATAATGCATGACATTGATTACACCGGTTATGGCAATGAACACATGATGTATGTGTGTGCCAAATACACATATGTACCTGTGACTTTCAATAGTTACCATGTGTGATGCCTGCCACATGTGAATACATGGTATTTGCACAGGGTAACATTATGACCGTGGTCTTCTGTGCAGATGCTGCATGTGGGATGTGTATATACAGTGTGAGATGTAGATGCTATCAGCCTAGTAGTGAGGGATGCACACCTGGTCTGGGGCATAAGGTCTACATGTTGTTAATGTACAGGAGCTGCATGTTTTCACCTGTTGTGGGAGTGGTAAGACAGTATTCCATAGCAATGCAGTGACTGCATGCTAAGAACCATTCAGCTAGGGTGTTGTAGATACACTTATTCATTAGCATTCAGTAATTTGTCGGAATCCCTGGTGAGGGTCTGATGCCAACCAAGGTCAGGGGTCTACCAGCCTGTGTCACTTGCTCAGTGATCCCTTCCATGTTCCCTATCACGTATCCCAGTGAGCGACATCCCACATCAGCTGTGGTGGCATGGACAATGACTGAGTCATATGTGTCCATGCATCTGACTGACTTGTATGTTGTTGTTACAGTTTGGCCATGTGTTTCCATCTCATACATGTGATGTACATCAATGGGTAGGGATAGGGTTGACTGTGTACATGTGGCAGCTGTGACATTACTACATGACACACATATTCCACAACTGTACCATAGAGGTGACTGACAACTGACCTTTGCACATGCTACCGAGTATTGAGATTACATTGGTGATTGACAGCACATAGGGCCAATGGTGAAAAGAGACATAGGTCCATAGGTTCGTACAGGGATATCTGCCCAGGGCATGTATCCACCTAGCCAGAATGTGCGTGCCTTTCAACATGCATTGTGAATCTGTCTTGCTATGCCCTTTTCCAAGGTTAGTATACTGTGCCTCTTTCTCACAGTGACACATAAGTGATACCCAGGGTAACCCTACAATGTCACATCCAGTCATTAATATCGCTCTTGAGGATAGTCACTGAGTCAGTCCGCCTAACCTCTATTGGGATAATAATCAGGAATGAAGGGTGCCTCTGAGTTGTGAATGTGCCCTCCACCATGTCCTATGTATATCACTCCTGAAGTTCATGTATTTCCAGCGTGTATCCTGGTGGGATCTGGATATTCTGAGATGCAGCATGGCCATTACGTGAGGGTATGACCTGGCCTTCTATGTAAGGCACAGATTGCCTATGAAGAGGCAGTATGTCACTGAGTAGAGCTGCTGCTACTTTAACCAGTCAGTATGTGGCATCTGTTTGAGCACTTTGATACCCTTGTCGAGGTACATATGTGGTAGCCCCAGTTGCTGCAGGTGTCTGGTAAGGTGCATGCCGACAGGTTCATCATAGTCAATTATGGGCATGATGAGGGATGAGTAAAGGGGCACAATGTCCTCCCCTGGCCTACATGTGGATCCCATGATGATGTGGCCCATATCACATGCTTACCTAACCACTTTGTCCATGTTGTTGTCAAATGGTAGGATGCTATCAACCTCGCACCCCAAGGTCCATAATTCCTAGGTCTGCACTTACTGGATTAACACATATGTGGTACATTGTGGTCATTTACTGTTTGACAAAGGGGATGACTATACTCTTTCTGTCATTCATGTTGAGGCCATGGCTGTGGCACAAGTCGTGTGTTTGCAAGAGTCCCTTTGGAGGATGCGTGTGTTAGCTGTTGAGTTGATTATGGTGTTCGGTCTGCAGTCACCTGTGACGTGCTGAGCCACAGTACTTCCATGTTGGCCTGTACCTATGACAAATATATAATGAACATGACAGCCCCTAGGGCTTTGCCTTGTGGGACACCACTTGTACCAGGTTGGAGGCTGACATGGCTCCAGCAATTCTACCATGTGTGTTCTGCCCTTGAGCCACTGTGCAATACCCATAGTGACATAGGGGTTAATATGTACACTGGTGAGCTTCCTAGAATGCACAAGTGGGGTATTGTATCCAAGGCTTATGCAAGGTCCAGGTAGGCTGTGTGGACCTCCTACCCCTTGACAGTGGCCTTGGTTACTGTTTCAAACAAAGCAAACAGGTTTGATAGGCAGGATTTGCCATTGACAAAGCCAAACTGTGTATGGTGACATGTCTGTAGGTCCACAATATCTAGATATGTGAGGTTCTTGATGATTCTTGCCATAGCTTTGCAGACAAAGCTAGTCAGACATATGGGGCGAGTAGTGTCCAGGATCCGTGACGGCACCACCTGCATGTTGAGGGACCACTGTTGCTGTATGCCACTCTCTGGTCACATATCATGTATTAAGGCTGGGATTGAACAGTGGTGTTATGTCTGGGTGTAGCTCTTCTTGTGGTTCATGTAGGACACAGCCTGGGACACTGTCTGGTCCCATTGATGCAGTGTTTACTGCTTTGGGAAGGGCATCTCTTACCTGAGCATCTGTGATGTCAGGGGGGGAAGCACTGTGATGCGAGACATATGTTCCCTTTTGGTGTGGTGGGGAGAGAAGGCAGCATTGAACCTGTCCACTAGGATGATGGCAATGTCTGTGTGTTTTATATTTTGTGTGACATATTGTATTACCTCTGAGCATATCTGGGTAGTACCACCCAGGGTACTAACATAACTACAGGCAGCCTTGTGATTATCCTCAGTGGCTTGTGGAATCCTCTCTCAAAGATGGCCTTAGACAATCATATGGGTGCCTGTAGTTGTCTTCCAATACTCATCAGTGGTGCCTTCACATTTTGGGAGGTTGTTGTATCATGTAGTGGCGCCATCCTTCTATTGTATAGTGTGTTTATGGCTGGTGTCCGGCGTCCAGGACATCTGCCTTTGGAGAATTGGGTCATGCTTTCATATGTGGCTTCATGATCCATGCATTCCTGAATGTGTCCACAGAATGCCTCTATACAGGTATCTGCAGTCTGGTCCATATTTTCAACAGGCCTTGGGCCTTTGAAGGTTTCCACATCATTTATGAGGGGTGTGCACTTGCTTGACATGAGCTGTTGACAGACGTGCGCCCTCCAGACAGAGCAAGGGAGGGTCACAGTCAGCTACCTGTTGGGACGCACCTCCCTGGACCACATGGAAAGAGACACAGAGGAGCTCTTACAGCACCCTCTCAAACTCAGGTCTCCCACACAGCCTTCATGCTGACACAGGAGAGTTTAGATTACTCTGCAAACACCATCATACTGGGTGATGCCAGCTACCCAAACATAGACTGTGTACATTACACAGGCCACAATACCCAAGCTCTAAGATTCCCATTGATCAGACATTCTTTGGCTATGGAACAGGTAACCAACCTTCCCACAAGAGGGGCAGATATACTAGAGCTGATCTTTACAAACATGAGTAAAAACTAATCACCACTGGGAGTATATCCCTCATTGTTGCAATCAAACCATATACTAATCACACTGGTGTTCTGGATCCCCACATATGCAAACCTCCAACACATCGATGTGTGTGTGTGGGAAATGTCCCTATTAGCAACCGTGACAGTATCGTACAGGATGCAGATCCCCTTTGAAATAGTGATGATGTCAGGACTGTATAACTATATCACCTGTAGTAAAGTCCTCCAGTAATTTGCATAGCGCTCTGCTAATGTGTCTTTCTTCAGTGTCATAACGTAGTTAGGTGGGGTTTGAATCCTGCAAAGGGAATGTATGAGTGTGGTTTATGTGTGTGCACTATGCTGGGAGGGTTAACTGCCTTTTGCCAACTGGGAGAACACACTACAGGGTGCACATCCCTCCTCCTACACACAGATGATGTCAGCACCCTCTAAGTACAGCATTAGTAAAGGTTTCTCCAACTACTGCAAATAGCACACTCTGCTAATGTGTCTGTTTCTACTGTCATTGCACAGTTAGGTGTGGGTTTGAATCTTGCAAATGGAAAGTATGTGTTTTACTGTTGGTGGGGTTAGTGTGTGTGCACAATGATGGGGTGGGATGTGGCTTTTGCCACATGGGGCTATGCACTGCAGGGTGGTCATTACCCTTAACAAGCAGTGATGTTGATAGCACCCTATACAAACAAAACTACAAAACAGAAGGTGTTGGTACTGATAACACATGTAAGGTAACACTTGTTCAAGTAATGTCCACAACACGGAGTAGGATAATAAAACAATTCTTTTATTCTATACAGACAACATGACAACAGACAACTAAGTGCCAGTACTCAGTATAGTGTTACATGCTACTTGAACATGCACATGTACCCGAATATACCTAGATAGTGTTCTGAAGCCTGAATGTGGCAAGTGTGTGGATGTGGGATGTGTCTGTGTGTGCATTTCCGTATGGGAAGCATGTTTGTTGTGGCAATCAGGGTACTACAGTACCTGATGCACATTACATCTTCCAAATGATGAGGTTGCCTGCACCCTGTGAGTACAGGTAGAGAAGGGATGCCAGTAGTAAACAACATAGTGCACTTCTGAAATGTGTACCTGTCATGTATCAACAGCTACTCATGTAGGGTGATAAATAATGGGAATGGCAGGTGAGCGTGTGCATGTGTGTGGGTAGCAGGGTGTGTATAAATGCATGTGTGACAGAACAGATACATGTAGCTGAATCTACATAACAGCACAAGATGCACATTGCCATAGTCAATGTTAGCATGTGATGGTGTGCTGCAGGTACACTTTGTTAAGTAGTATGGGTGCAGATAACAATTGAGGACATTCATACAGTTACTGCAGCAGGACTGATGGGATATACACACATTTATACTGCAACACACAACAGTTACCAACATGTTACTACTTATACACATCTATGTAGTCACCCTGTGCATCAGCAACGTGTTTACCTTTACCTGCACCGATGTTGTAGTATGCAGGAGGTGGCACAGTGTCATCATATGCACAGGGTGTGGGTTAGATATGCCCAAGCCGCCACTGGTAACACCAATTGACATGTGTGTGTATGTGTGTTTGTGAGGGGCAGCAGTACAGGGTGGACCGTTGTTGGTGCAGTGTGTGTGTGTATGTGTTTGCCCTAGGTGTTAGGTTTCTGCATGTGTGTAAGCACGCACACAGTCCCACATAATGGCTGCCATGTACAGGGTTTTGTGGACAGCCACAGACTGCACCTGTCAGGTCATCCAAATCAGTGTCTGTGGGCACGGACACGGTACCTGTGCCTGGCAGGGTGCTACCGGCCGTATCCGGTACTAACCCAGACTGGGTACTGTCATCGGGGTGTGTTGACTGGACACAGTTCCCTGTTGGGACTGTCCAGAGCCACGTGCACGTGGTCTCCTGGGGCGTCTGGATGACAGCACAGACCCAGCATTGCTGGGGCTGGTGCTGGCACTTGAGGCGCGAGTGGGCCCGTTGTCGCCCGCGCCACTGCCAGCTGGTGCTCTTGCTGGCATACGGCCATGTTGACGCCGCAAACGCACACCATCGCCCTGGCCCATGGACATCTGGTTGTGGAGCAGCTGTTGTATGCCCTCACAACGTCTGTCAACGACATCTGTGAAGTTACGGATAGCATTCGCAACATCATGCATGCCGTCTGTCATGGCTATGCGACATGCTCTCAGCTCCCTCAGACCCTGTCTGGTGTACCTTTCCATACGTGCCTGTGCCTGCATGACAGTTCTAAACATAGTGGAGGTTGACATACCTCCCTGGGCACGTCGGCCAGAGGCAGTACGCCACGGATGCCCCCCCGAGAACCCATGGGCGACTGTCTGCGTGGTACCATTGGAGGCCTCTGCACATGGCTGCGTTGTGAGGATGCATGTGCCACAGGTACCACATTACCCTGATCTATGCCCACTGCTGACTGTCCATCACCTAGGGACAATGGTGATAAAGGATGTAACGGCAGGATGACTGTGCATTGACGGGTTGAAAGCTGTGTACTGTCAATTGGCTGACCAATGGTGGACCCAGACACACCTTCCTGCACCATTACAGACATTTCATCATCATCAGTACCTGGGGCACAAGATTCAGGTTCCCTGCTGCAGGTCACCAGAGCAGCACCAGAACCTACGGGAGGAAAACATGGAACACAGATTACAGTCTCAATACATATTTGAAAGAGATGCACTTCAATACTAATGCACACATTCAGAAATGGACACATGCACTCATGGACACTAACACACATGCACACTTGGGCACAGGCACACTTGCACACATGCACACCCCACAGTAAACACACACATCAATACCGTGTTACACTACTCAATTTACTACCTGTCAATTACAGTTATTGTGGACACAGTCACCAGCATGTCTACTACAGAGTTACACTACTCTTCCTAGTTTTATAAATTGTTTTACAGATACTGTTAAAAGGACTCACCAGCATGTATGGCCTGCCTCGTTGATACATGGGAGGGACCTGGAAGTGTGAAGAGAGTAATGTCAGTGGGCACATGTGTGCCATTTGTTTTGCACATGATACAGTACAGTAGTACACTAGTTCCCTTATACACATCAGCTGCACATCATGTCTGTATATATATCATGATGACAGATACATACCACATGCACACCTTATGCGTGCATGAAGTAACAGCGCACAGAACAGTCATATGTACATACCAGGAGTTAACTCTAATCTCACCCTTACCTCTCTTCAAACGTCAACTCAAATTGTACTTCCAAAACCACTGGCTTTGTTCTTCTTGGAGTCCAGGCTAACATCCCTCTCCCTATGCTCTCTTCACCTTTAACCCCTCATTGTGCATAGAAACTAGCTTCTACCCTGTTTCTTTCACCTTGATGTCCTTCTATGCTCTGACCTACTTCTCCCATCCCTCCCACCTCCTCTTGACTGTCTTCCTTGTTTTCCTCACTTCCCTTCTTGACTCCTGCCTCTTCCATATCATTGTATCTGTCATACTCCTTCTACTTCTCTACCCTTCTGAGCCCTAACTATTATGTATATGGCTTTTGCCTTATTGCATAACCATTATGCTTTAGGTAGGATTGCTTTGAAACCAACAGTACATTGTGTATGACTCTAAACTGTTTGACTTCCTTACATGTATGTTTATTTAATTAACAGGCTGGTGTACAATTCTATTATGTTGGCTGTCTGTATTGACAACTTGTCTGTCTGCCTTTATTACGTTATGTGTGGAGCTTTTCTCCACAGGCCTCTACTGAAAATGAACTCATATCCAGCTAGACTATCTGGGTCAACAAATGTAAAAGTAATAACAATAAATGAATATGGCATCTTACCTGCACGCCGCTGTCTTGCTGCTGTGTGGATCCAACCTCCATCAGGATGCATGATGTTTGCTGTTGTTCTGGGGCTGGATCCACAACACTTAGCAGTAGCCCCTCCTGTCTGGTGAGGGGGGGATGTGTGGCCACCCCCCCACCTGTGGCAGCCTGTTGCCTGCGGATATCTGCAGCACGCTGGCGGACATTCCTTATCAAATCACTGCAGTGATGTCTCACCTGCTCATATGTCCTATCATGCATGCCAACATCATTTATCCTGCTAACGAGGCTTTGCCACAGTGCAGACCTCTCCTGCTGATTCTGGGTGGTGCGTGAGAACAGGATGGCATAGTCACGCACCAGGCTCTGGTGGATCACGCCATCCTAAGCAGCAGAATAGACAGGATTTCTTTTCGTGCCATGTCTATCTGGAAAGGTACACATACAGGTTATCAGCATAGTATCTCAACAATACATGGTACACATTCTATACAGGGTGTGTTAACTTCTACTTATTACTGATTGGTTAAAACCTGATTACAGTGTAGCTATCATTCTATGTCATTTGTACTAAGTACTTGGCCTTCAGACCAGTTGTTTTACATTAGGGAGGTTGGTGGCAAGCACTGTGGTGGCAGGACACATATCTTTCATCCATTGAAGTTGGGAACTGCTGATTGTGGGCCCAGTGTACAAGTGTATTACTTCTGGTATGGGCAGTTGTCCTTTAGGCCAGTTATTTAACATTAACGAGGTTTGTGGTCTGCACTCATGTGTGACAATAGGCTGTACTCTGCCATTCATAGCTGGGGACATCTGGTATCAGGTTTATAGTGCCTGCATATCTGAGCTGTATCTTACTGACATTGCTACACCTTGTTTGTTGTAGCAAACACTACATCCAGGCCTCCTGCATCTACCTTTGTTTATATGCTTGTTATCTGTTAGCTTGTTATTTCACTGGTATGCTACTTCCACATAGTACACATCTTTGCAACACATCTGTGACTCACTACTGTTATCTGCATTGCTTACTGTACGTACTTCCATGTTACACATGACAGCAAGTGACTGCTTGTCATTGTTGCATTTACTTCATTGTGACACATTGCACTTAGGTTACCTGGCATTTGCTCACTGACGCTTTTATATCAGTCAGCAGTTGTAGGTAATGTCAGTACACCCTCACTCCCCACTGGACCTTGTTTTCAATCATTACTGATTACAGAGTTCACAATAGTATTCTAGCATGTCCAGAGGTCAGTTGTCAGTTCCCTCCTCAGTCCAGCTGGTGAGTGTGGTACTCCAGAGACAATGTTAGAACAGATGCATGTACACAGACAACCCTCCTCCTAACGACAAATTCAAACTCATGTGAGTGATGCAACCATATACCAGACTGGAGGCTAGGCTCTGTCTACTCAATACCGCCATAACCAGTCACGTGGCAAAGGGGATCACTCACTACACTTCCAGTCTCACGTAGACCTAACACAACAGCGGACCTAACACATGATCACACATGATCATACTTGTAGGCTCAGACCACAGCTCTGCCTATGCAGCAGAGACCTCCTATGCAGACATCCAGGCAACCACTACCACATAAACGAACATGTGCAACACATATCACACAAAGCCAATGTGCTGAACACTCACAGCCATTAACTGTTAACAACACACCTCATACACCTGTACTAGGTGCCTCTATGATCAGGCACACTCACATCACGTTCACCAGGCTTAACGAGGTGAGGGTCACGGTGTGCAGCCTGTCAGTCACTATGACCTGCCACATAACACAAACAGTCAGGTAACCCCAAGGCAGGTACAGGTATGACTCAGTCAATGTCCATGCTGCTGTGAATGGCCTGACACATTCCTCCCTGGACTACATGACATGAGACATTACAGAGCTCTCTGAGCACGTAGCCCGGGACAGTTTGACCCTGACCTTGAGTAGCATCCTACCCTCACCTAGAACAATGCCACAATATCAAGGCACAATGATCCCTTCCAACAATTGACTGACATACTGGTGTCATTCACAGGTGTGCCAATCCCTGCCATCTTGGGGTGGTATGCTTTGCTAGGGACAGCTTGCACCTGTCACCACAGTCCTATTGACATTTGGCGGAGCCTCCTGCTACACCCATAGTGCCTGTATTAGGCAAGGCTCATAAGGCAAACCCACATCCATTTGTATCACAAAGGATGAGGAAGTAAGAGTGATGCTACTCAACACTGGACGCCTAGACCCAAGGATGCACGCACCCAAAACCCTACCTAGCATTCTGGAGATCGATATCTGTGCAGTAACATGAACCTGTTTCAGGTTTCACAGGAGCACACCAGTACTACCACGTTATAGCTGTTACCATTCTTGTCGGCCACAACACTTGAACAAGGGAGGAGGAGTATCAGTATTCAATGCAGATTCCCACGCCTCCACATTGGTGGCACAGTACAACATAGGTGTTAGGCCATTGAGTACAGTAGACGTAGTTGGGGACCTGGGGAAGAAACATGGTAGCAGTCTGTCATTTGTCTACCACATGGCCAACGTGGATTGACAGACATGTTATATAGCCCAGCTAATCATGACTGATTCACATGTATGGCAGGGGAGGTCATTGTGCCTCTGTACTCATCCATCATCAGGCCTATAATTGCATACAATGCACCTTTTGGGATGTACCTAACCAGACACCTACAGCAACTGGTACAGGACAACAGTACATCATCAAGGGGATGCAATGGCTCACACAGATGTCATATGCTGCCCAGGTAAAGTGAATCCAGCTGGACTCAGTGGCATACTGCCTGTTCAGGGGCAATCTGTGCATGCCATATACAGCCATGTCCTACCTAGCAGTAATGAACGTGATGTACCTCAGGCAATCAGAGTCCCATACAGCCACATGCTCAGGAGAGCTGGACCTCAGCACTGACATACATGGACATGCTGGAGGGGCATATTCCTAACCAACAGGCTCCCTTCACTCTGTAATGAGCTCACACTACTGGTTAGGCAGAGTCCCTCATTGACTCTCTTCCATAGGAATCTGGATGAGTGGATGGAGATCATAGTTGTACCCCAGGTATCACTTCTATGTCACTGTTAGACAGAGGCATAGTATACTAAAGTCGGACAAGGGCATAGCAGCATAACTTGTGATTGGGTGGCAAAGACAAACACATTCTACTAGGCTTACCAATGCCCTAGGGCAAATAGCCTAGTATGAACCTATGAACTGTTCATTCTCAACTGTTCGAGCTCATTACAGAGTAAAGGGAGCCTCTCAGTTAGAATTTGCCCTCCAGCATGTCCATGTATGTTCTATTCAGTCGCCACCGCTTGCTCAGAGGTGACCTTTGCCCAACATACAAGGCCATGTCAGACCCAGATTTGATGAATATGCTTCACCTAAAAAAATCTAGATCCATCAGAGCCACAAGGCCAGGAGACTTAAACCTCGACACAGCTATTAATAGGACATGCTGGACGGATAGATTCATCACCCAAAGACTCCCTATGCTGTGGAACAAAATCACGGTATATGTGAGGCAGAGCACCTCGCTGGCCTTGTTCAAGAGAAATCTTGACCAATGGATGGGTGATCGCAGATATACCCCAGGGATTACCTCAGTGTCACTGCTCGACAGAGGCACAGCAAAATAATGGGTATGGTTCCCCATACTAAAGGGGTGGCGTAAGCCACAAAACGATGGGCTAGGCTTGTAAATGCCCTCGGGCAGATAGCCTAGTATGAACCTATGAACATGTGTGTACTGCTATAGTACTTCTGCCATATGTTGCATGTGTGTGTGTTGTGGGGATGCACAGGTAATGGCCAGATACGACTGCACAGGTGACACGTGTGACACATTCTGGGTGTTCATCCATACATACTGGATGTGTGCTGCCATCCAACCCTGTGATGTGGACACACATTACTCAGCCTGGATATACATATCTGAACAACACCACAAGCACAATACACTACCTTGCTATGTATGCATGTTATTACACAGTTATTCAGTAGTTATGACAGTGATGCTATCCATGCAGCCCACTGGGCCAGTGGAAGCCACAACACACACCGCCAGCACATTTGCATATGCTTACCACAGACATCCCACATACTGCATGTACTGTGCACACAGTTATCTAACCCAGAACAACTGCACACCACTTATTAATCCTGTCCAGTGGACTACAGATACAGGCATATTGTATAACAATAGTAGGAGGCTACTGCAGCACAGGGCAGATTCACATGACAGGAAGGCATCTGTTGTCTGCAGTGTTAAGATGCTTCACATTCACCAAATGCACAGATATTGCCAACAATGTTGCAGACAGTTTAGGTGCAGGTACCCCTATTGTCCTACACACGTGTTATTAGTTATCCCAGATGACTGTAACCTCCCTATCCTCTCACATGTCGAGGTGAGAGCCACCCTCATCATTGCAGAACACATATCATCACTGTTACGAAATGGTATCCCTGGATGTGTGCTACATTCACCCCTGGAGGACATAGCACCACATGACAGACTGATATTAATCCCTGGCCATACTACAGGATATGTACCTGAACAGTGCCATACATACACAGTGGTCCCACACCAATGAGGAGGAACCTCTACTGACCCTGGGAACTACTGCATCATATGCACAACTGGCCTTGTGTTCTAAGCTATGGAAGTGTTAGTTATGGCCCACATGTACAACAATATTACATATGTTTATATTTCATGACTATCTACACACAACCTATCTCATGGACATACCTATAGATAGTGAACTATGATACATTTGCAGGTGTCACAGTATACACAGGATTAACCTGCTACTTTGCATTACCTTTTTTTATGTGGCAGCTTTTGGTGTGTCAGTCGTGCTGCTTGTATTTTGCTGCTGTTGCTGCTGCTGCTGCTGTTTTTCTGCTGGCTGTTTGTATATTTTGTTTTGTCTTCTCTCTCTCTCTCTCTCTCTCTCTCTTTCTCATTTGGTTTGTGCAATGACTGTATTGCATGAGTGGAGTGTGGGTACTGAATACTTTTGTAGGTATCTGCATAGGTCCATGTGATGGCCTCTGCACCAATTGTAAGGCAGCATTTGCTAATTGCAAGCAGCTGGGTGTGTACTAATTGCATGTCTCACTGTGATTTCAGGACACTGCTATAAAAGGGTATGTGAGATAGGCGTTGCCCTTTCAGATTGTAGGGCGTGGACCATGCTGGTATGCTGTTGACAGTGTTCTGTGAGTGTGAAGGTTAGTACATCTCCCATGCTTCATGCTGTGTTGTAGATTCCGTTGCTGCATTTATCTTGCCTGTTCCCTGTAGTGAGTGTGTATGCATACTGACACCTACAACTATATGTCATATGTATTGCTATATAAATATATATATATATATATATATATATATATCTGTGTACATATACATACTTTCATATATGTACATTAGCTGACATTATTGGGTACAAGCTAACAATTAGCAGGGCTGTTTCCGTTAACACTACTCTAATATGGGAATCCAGTAATTGGGACTATAAAAGTCTGCCTGACATGCTTTGGGTAGTAGACATACTATATTGCCTTTATCTTCATTCCTACTATTACATGTTCCACTTATTTAGCACTATATTCCTGTATGAGAGTCATGGCTTAGTGGTAGGTCATACAGACTAGTGTTACAATGGTCTTGTGGTAGGGCCTACTAGTATGCTCATATTCTGCTTTTGAGTTGAGTATAGGGCCTATCAATCACAGTGCTGGAGGCACCTTTAAGCAGTTAAAGGGCTTAGTAGGTCTCACAGGAGCCAGGCTGTGTTGCAGATTCTGGTTGCTGCATATATCTTCACTGTTTCCTGTAGTGAGTGTGTATGGCTACTGAGACCTACGATTATATTTCATATGTATTAATATATATTTATATATATGTATGTGTAGATATACATACCTTCACATATGTACATTACCTTACATTATTATGTACAAGCTAACAGGTAGCAGGGCTGTTTCTGCTCACACTGAACTAGTATGGGAATGCAGTCATTTGGCCATTAAAACTCTACCAAACATGCTTTGGATAGTACATCTCCTATATTACCTTTATACTGATTCCTACTATTACATGTTATATTTATTTTAGCAGTGTGTTCTTCCAAAGCAGGCATGGCTTAGTGGTAGGTCAAACAGACTAATGTTACTTAGGTCCTGGTTTCGAGACTGACAGTGGGAATTTTTTACTTTGCAAACTTTCGAACTGAGTACAGGACCTGTCAATCAAAGTGCTGAGGCCACCTGTAAGCAGTTAGAAGGGTAAGTAGGTCACACAGGGGTGAGGCTGTGTTGCAGATTCAGGTTGCAGCAATTATGTTAACTTTTTCCTGTAGTGAGTGTGTATGGCTACTGAGACCTACGATTATATTTCATATGTATTAATATATATTTATATATATGTATGTGTAGATATACATACCTTCACATATGTACATTACGTTACATTATTATGTACAAGCTAACAGGTAGCAGGGCTGTTTCTGTTCACACTGAACTAGTATGGGAATCCAGTAATTTGGCCATTACAACTCTACCTGACATGCTTTGGATAGTACATCTCCTATATTGCCTTTATACTGATTCCTACTATTACATGTTATATTTATTTTAGCACTGTGTTCTTGTAAAGCAGGCATGTCTTAGTGGTAGGTCATACAGACTAATGTTACCAAGGGCCTGGGTTCGAGACTGACAGTGGGAATTTATTTTTCTTAGCAAACTTTCGAACTGAGTACAGGACCTGTCAATCAAAGTGCCATAAAGGCACTTTTAAGCACTTTAAACCAGGTCTGCGCTGCTTGCTGAGCTCACGACAAGACTGGCGGTGAGCTCCGCTAACACAAGCACACCCGCTTATTTTATTTGAAAGAAAAGAAAAGGGGTGACAGGAAAGTGGTGAAAAGGGGTCACAAAGAGGGTAAGACAGTAGGGAAAGAAGCGTGGGATTTGCAGGAAGGGTGTAGGTAAGGCCCATAGATGCCCATGTCTTTGCAGCAACAGCTGTATATTTCTATGTATTTTGGTGAGACATTTGAAACCTTCCACCTCTGAGAGAGGTGTCAGGACAACATTAATATTTGTTGTACAGCCAATTGTAATTAACAGTTTAGATGTCCAGCGGACATGTCTGCGACATGGACAGCTATGTATGGGGCGTAAATTTTGTGGGACAGAGTGCCCTTTTTTTTTTTACAGGTGAGAGAGGTATGACAGGCGGAGGAAGTCGGTAAAACTGGGGAGGTAGGTTGGCTTTGTTAACACACAAGACAGACAAGACGCATACAGGGACGGTGTATGACACACGTGGGGGGGTTACACAATTGACGGGGACGGAGGTTGGGATATCCGAGATGCACAAGCCCACAGATGGCAACAGTGGAACTGATATCCCCACCCATAGGCAGTTGCCACTGTTCCTTCACAGCCCAGGACGGGGCTGTGCTGGGGGCTGTGTAGGCGGGGCAACGGCCGGGGCCGTTAGCTGTGCCACACGAGCCTCGAGCTGGCATAGGGGTCCAAGAACAGTGTCTTGGATTTCCCTACGCACCACAGACCGGACACCGCAGAGGGTGAGTGGACGATCCCCTCCGGCCACACTTGCAGAGGGGGGACGGGCCCCATCCCCTGCAGCGCTCCCACCCGAAGGTGGCACAGGGCCCCCGGAGGGGGGTCCGGCCTGGGCACTAGTGCCAGGTGCAGTCGCCAGCTGAGGTGGGAGAGGTGGGTCCGCTGGGACCTGCCTTCCCAAGCGTTCTAGGTTTGTGAGTAGTTATGTTAGTTTGGGTTAGTGGCATTTTATTCCATTCAGATTAGTTGTAACAGCATGCATTGGTATTCCCATCAAACAAACACCCAGATATGAACACCATTGAACAAGGGGCATATCAATATCACATGCATTATTTGAACAGCAAAACACAGTCAAACGACATGCAGGGTTGATTAATGGCAACAGGCCATCGTATTTGCAGGTATGAACAGGGCACATGCACGAACAGACATGCATATATGTTTGAACGGACAAATGTCCATGATTAATGAAATGTTCACATACCATTATTTAGTGGATGTTGTTATATGGAATTACAGGGTTGGGTGGGGATAGAAAGTGATGACACATTCATATGTTAAACATTGATTCACATTTATCATAGATACACAATTAAGTTGAGGCTGATGTTTCAAAATAATCTTTATTTGACTGTCATGCTACACCTGTTACACATACATCACTATCCTACTTATTTTGAATTTGATCAGATACATCATCCTGCTACACTTTGATGACAGGACAGGGGACAACTATGGCTGTTTAGTCTGTCAGATAATCATTCATTCTATCTGCAAATTGTTTACTGTTATCACCATATACAGATTTTGAGCTAGACATTCAGATTCAGACACACTGAAATCAGTTTGGGATGTTAATTTGTACTTCCCACATGCATTTAGTTCTGTAATAACACACTGAGGCTTATATATTCAGGGGTTATTACTACTTTATTTATTCATACATGAGCCTTTCTGTCACTCTCACACATTCTGCAACTTCACAGTTCAGGTTGGTACTTCTAGGCTTTGTTCACATATTAGACCTGTGGTGATTCAAACACTTTCCAACAGCCTCACTTCTGTCATGATTCAGCATTTGAACAGGGATATATCTCACATGTGACTACCTCAGATTGTGAAGCTGTACTCTTGAGACTACTGCAGGTTACAGTATATTTAATTAATGATGGGACATCTGTATTACAGCACTGTTTAATTCTATCAATTATATTTCCAGTTACACTTGCATACTGATGAACTTGTTGCAGCCATACCTGCAGACTTTCAATTCCTGCTTGCACATTATATTACTTTTAATCAATACACTGCACTGTTCTGATACATGGTACATAATAATATTTATTTACAAGTACTGGGTGGGGTTACTAACCTGCATGGTGGCGCAGCCGCACCAGCCTTCTGGCGTGCATCTCAACATTCGCAGAGCGGACATCTGCAGCTGTAATACAAAGGGAATAATATTGGACTACACATCTCCATGGTATCAGCTGGTTGAAATCCTTACATACATGGGTAAAATGTGACTTACTCAGTAGTGGGGCGTTGGGCATTTGCCGGGCCTCCTGGATCCAACGGTTCAATTGGTCCTGCTTGCGTCTCTTCAGGTCCGCATGGTGGTGACGGACCTGCTCACCAGTGCGTGGTATGCCAGTAGCACTGGTCAGATCACGAGCCAACTGGTCCCACGCCTCTGCCCTATATACTCCCCATGAGACCTGGCCCTGCATGAGTTGGGCCTCGTGATTATGGACAAGGAGCCAGACCATGTATCTGGACTCCTCAACGCCGCAACGCTGTGCTCGAAAGCAACGTCCCTCACCTACTCCACGCATGCTGACTGCAAGTCTGTTCTACAATCAGTTATGCTGTGTATTGCCGCCTATGGGGCTTATATATGCCGCTTTTCCCGCACATTTCTCTGATTGGCCGTTTTGGAATTGTATCTACTTCACTGTAAATGCTTTCTCATGCTCCATTCTGGGTTTTATCCCATATATATGCTATTTCTGCATTTCTAGGTATTGCTGTCATGGCCTGGTGGTTTAGTTCCTTGACTGTAGTGCATGGTATCCTGGGTTTGAATCTGGCAACTGATTTTTGCTTTTCCTAACAGAAATGAGTTGAGGACCTGTCAATCAAACATGCCAAAAGCACTTTTAAGCACTTTAAACCTGTTCTGCGCCGTTTGCTGGAGGTAACGCATGCGCACTGGCAGTTAGCCTGTGGGCGCGCAAACGGTGTGCGCTGGGATAAATCTTAATTGGCTAGCGATACACATGTTCAGCTAATTGCACACAGTTTCAGCCTGTTTACCCGCTGCTTGGCAACGGGCACGCAGTTTGCAGCTTTTTAAACACTACTCAGCTACGGGCACTCTGTCTCACGGCAGCTTAGCTATCAGTACATTTCTGACTATTTTTATTCTTATGTTACTTCAAAATGCTCTATTTCATTCCATTTTACAAAAGGGAATACATTTACATTTGTACAATACTGTCAGGGGGCTTTTTAGTGCTTATTTACAAAAAAAAAAAGGTTGTTGTAGGGGCTCGAACCCTGCCTGCCTACTCTTAGGGTGGCTACTCTACCGCTAAGCTATTATTTCTTGGCTTACTTTGCATATTTAGTTCTTATATCCTTTTCCACTGACTGCTAACTGTGATTGCGCTAGTAGCACACCCGCGCACACAGTAGCAAACATTTACGGGGTTTAACAAAAAAAAAAAGGTTTTAATTTACTTTTATGACATCTCTTCACTTTATACACTGATGGCCAGTCGGGCATGTGTTGTATAGTGTGTTTATTCACATGTTCATGGCCTTTCTCGTGGCTGTTTACTTTCAGCCATTCTAGTCTTCCGGGGGCGTGTCCACTTGCAGAGCTTAGCCTACAGACACGCCCCCTACTCTCTTACACGGACCGTGTAAGAGTTACTAGTGTGATTCAGCATGCCTCATGCACCTCATGCATATGCATGACATGCTGACATCACACAGTTTAACTGCAGCCTCCGTGTAAGAGTTATAACTCTTACACGGAGGCTTCCTGAATCTGGCCCATTAACTTTCAAAATTTGAGCTTCCAGTGTTCAAATGTCAATTGCCATGGTTACCATTTCCAATATTTTGGGTAATTCGTTGTTACCAAAGTCAGTTAAACAAGTCAGTAGTTTTGTTGAAAACTGTTTTCAGTTTCAACATTTTGATTGTAAACTTGTTGTTGTTGTTGTTGTGTCTTTCGGCTTTTCATATTTCCATTTTTTTAGAAACTGTTTTTTCTAACAACAGCTGATAAGTTCCAAAATGTAGAATATTTCTCATTTGTTATTACACGAGGAAAAGGAACATTTATGAGCATTGTTACTCTCTCTAGTTCTCAATTATCAGACCATAAACCTTTAAAAAAAATCACTGACCTCTTTCCAAAAGGTAACAATTGCCATACAGTCTACATATACATGTACCCAGACAGCTTTGTTCATTTCATTTCACCTCCAACAAATTGAGTTAGCAGTTTTCCTATATTTTCAGACTTTATAAGGAATAACAATGATTCTATGTATTTCCAAGTGTAGTTTTTTTTCCATTATAAACTAGATAAAGCTTGACTAGCTAATTTCAGTAATACACTTTTTATTATTATCATTTATTGAATCATTTCATTAATCCACTAATTTCCAGGAATTTCAAATAGTTTCTGTCAAAGTTATTGTTATTAGTAGCAGCAGTAACAAAGAAAATGTATCTAAATAGCATACAGTTATTCAACAGTTGACCCTTTCCAATGCCATTTCTATATTTTAAGTCAGCACTAACAATAGCTTATTTCCATGTCTGTGTTTTTCTAACAAATCTATACTGAGCAATAAAAATGATGAAGCTCATCTGCCTGATTACATGGGAGCCATTTGCTTATAATACAAGTTTAATATAGAAATTGCTTTTTAAGAGGATGATTGCAGAGTCCATTCTCATTTTTGCTATCAGTACTTTGCAAAATCTTCTTTTTCATATTGCCACATATTTGGTTTTCTTTAACAAATATGTACCAAGCTCTAGAATGAATTGAAACAATAAGTAATCTAAACTGTCTAACTAAATATGAACTGTTAGCTTATAAAGTGAGTTTAATACAGAAGTTGTTTTGTAAGAGTTTGATTGCAGAGTCCTTTCCCACTTGGTTATACCTGAAATCATTGCTTCTTCTTAGAATAGTGGAAACCTACTTGTTTTCAAACTGAATTCATTACAGATAATAAGTCTGGAACAAATAATTTCTGAAATGCCTTGTGTTAGTTATTGGGTAGTTACCTGTGTTTGTTATTTGAGTCTTGGAAGTTTTACTAATGACTTCTTACAATTCTGCTTTAGTGTTGAGAGAAATTAGATAATTTTCCCTGGTAAGGGAAATATATGAAAAGTAAATATTAATTTAGAAGTTGCTTTCTAAAAAGTGATTTTCCAATGTTAGGATATGCATCGCAGCATTTGCCGAGTCAAGCGCCGGAATGCATTTTTACACTTGTCTATTGTTATGCATTTGGGTCGTAGACTTTGCAGACTTTTTATTAAACCATGGCCTAAATAAATTTAGCATTTACTACTGTGATGTTACCTTGGAGTAACATTTGTTGTGCCCATAGGTATTAATGGGGCACCTTTGTGCATGCAAGGTGGTGCACCCATTGAAATCTATGGATATAACACACATTTTTCCTTCACTAACTCTACTAAGTTTGAAGTTTACTGTTTTTCCTCAATGACATCAGTATATAGAAATTGTATTTTTAAAAGTGTTTTCCTTGTCAAAATACAAGAAAATGCTCACTAATGGGAAAGGTACTGTTTGGCAGTTTTTGCGCCATGTGCCACTGTGCAAAGTTAAGATTAGAAAATAGTAGAAAATCACTTCGACTCCGGCCGATACTAAAGCTTGTGAGCTTTTACTGGCTCGAGGCTAACTCCTATCCCATGGTGCCTCGCGGCAATTCCCCAGGTCTCATTTGTCACGAAAACTTCAAGGTTGTCTCCTTACTGCCTTGTTGGCTAAGTAGAAGATGTTTTGATAAATCTTGATATTTTCTGTCTAGTTTCTTTATTTTTCTTTCTAAATAGTTGTTACCTTTTTCCTGTGCGATTGTAGTGTGTGCTTGATCCCCTGTCCCCTTTTTCTTATGATTGTATGGCCCGTTTTAGTTAGAGGGGCAGTAGTTGCCGTAGTTGCCCATTTAAATTAGAGGGCCTTTCCTCTCTGAGTGCTAGTCCTTCTTCCCTTTTAAAACAAAAAAACAAAACAAAAAAAAACAAAACAAAAAAAATAAAAAAAAACAAAACAAAAAAAAAAGGGGGGGGGTTTCTTCTCTTCATAGCTTGCCAGTTGGTTATAATTATTATTTTTAACTTTGTTTTCTTGTCAGCATGTCCAAAGACAAAGATAAAGAACATAAGGAACGCCACCCTTCTGGGTTCAAGAAATGTGACAAGTGTTCACAAAAAATGTCATTGACTGACAGTCACACTAGCTGTGGATACTGTCTGGGAGAAGGTCATTTCCAAGAACCCTGTACTTTCTGTCATGCCTTTAGTACTAGGTTCTTAATGAGAGAAAACACAAATTGATTGACAGGGGTCTTATGGTTAGTTCCTTCCAGGAACAACTGGAACCTGGTCAGACAGTTCCCAAAAGTTTAAAGAGAAAGTCTCCATCGTTTCCAGTTTTGGAGCCATCTAAGAAGCCTAAAGCGATGGAGCTGAGGAGTTTTGGCTCCAATTCCGCTTCTTCTGTCTCGGTGCCATCTGTTTTTTTGGTGCTGAGGCAGCCTTCGGTATCGAGACATTCACTGGTTATGGACCCTATCTCACCTACTTTGAGATTTCCTATATTAGAGAGGAGGAGATCTCCTTCTATCTCCACCCAATCCTCCAGGACACTTTCGGATGAGGATAGCGAGCGGGTGGTAAAGATGCTGCTCTGTGACCTGGCTATGGCTAAAATGTTAGCCCTTCTGGACCCAAAGGCTTTGGATCCATCCCATATTCAGACTTCTGCTCCTCCTCCGACTGCTTTGCTTTCGGAGTCGAACACATTGGGTCCTTCTGTGCTGGATCCTTCTGTTCCGGGAATTCTTCCTGCTTCCTTGGAACTGATAACTCTATCCTTGTTGGCTCAGTCTGGAGCCGAGGGATCTGGGAGCCAATGCTCTCGAGTCGACTCTGAGAGGGATAGTCACCCTGTTTTTTCTTCGGAACCAACCCTCCCTCTTGGTGCGTTGGCTCGACTGAGCTCAGTTCTCATGTCTGCTTCGAAACCTGGTCCTTCTGCTTGCAGCTGACCCTCCATTTCCTCGGAATGGGGTGGAAAGGCTTTTGAAGCAGTAGAGAAAGCTTTGTCCAGTGCCAAAGCCCTGCCTTTGGACCTCATGTCCCATCAGCAGCCAGTAGCAACCTCTTCTCCCCTGCCTTCCCCTCAGTGTAGGGAACCAGAGACTCAAGGAGCCCCCATTGGAGGCATCCTCTCTTCTGAGACCTCCCCAGATTATCCCACTGGGGAGCTCCCTCGGAAGAGACTTTGTAAGAGGAAGCACATTGATTCACCTGGGTCAGTCACATCAGACACTTATTTGGATGAGTCAGAAGGGTCCCCAAGATCCCCCTCTGAGGAAGTCTCTTTTGCAGACATCCTTGAAATCCTTAGACAGAGGGATGATTGGAAGACCTCTAACCCTACTAAGGATGAATCAGTGTACCTTGAGGCCTTTGGTTCCGACCTTCCACCTCCTGGGTGACACCACCTTATGACTAACTCTTGGGGGGTCACATCCCAGAAAGCCTGGACCTCCCCGGACACAGTGGAGCCCATCCCAAGGAGGCCAAACAAATTTATGACTGCTCCAGAAGATAAGTCCATTCTTTCTAAGGGAGTTCCTGTGGATGCTATGGTGGTAGTGGCGGCCACAAAAAAGGAGTTGTCCGAGACATCTTATAATATCCATTCTCCTACTAAAGAGTTCAGGAAGATGGATAGGTATGGAAAGTGTACCTTTTCTTCAGCGGCATTTACCTTATGATCGCTGAATTACCTATCCCATTTTACTAGACTTCAAAGGGATCTCCTGAAGGAGTTGGGAGATACCCTTCAGGGTTCAGTAGCTTCAGGATCCATGGACAAGGTATCTGCACAGCTCTCCACCCTTACATCTATAGCTAACTCCTCCATGTGGCTGATTTCCTATGCAGCTGATGGAGTGAGCAGGGCAGCCACAGCAAGAATTTATCTTAGGAGACATTCCTGGATGCATCTATGTAACGTCACGGAATCCTTTAAGTCTTCCTTTACCAATGTCCCATTTGATGGTTCAACTCTTTTTGGACAGCAGGTAAAAGAGACTTTGACCAGGTGCAAGCAGGAAGAGAAAACCTTATCTGCTGTCGGTGTCTGTTTCTCCCTTCCTTCTAGACTCTATCCCAAGGGTCAGACAGGAGGGAAAATGTGGTTCCTTAAATCCCAGAAAGGTTTCCCTCAGGCACAAGGTCAACCCTCACCTAGAGGCAGAGGGAGAGGATATAATGGAAGACGCCGCCCTCATGGCAGTAGAGGTCCGCAACATCAGGGAGACAGAGATACCCTCTCTGATCGTCCTTCCATTGCCCCTGAGGAGTTACCCAACTGTCCATCTCTGGAGGCAGTCAGGGGTCATTTTTCACTGTACCCAAGCACCTGGCTACAAATTTCCCAAGATCACTGGGTACAAACCATAATTTCCAGAGGTTAACTTATTCCCTTTGTTTCCAATCCCCTGGTAAACCGGTCTCTACCAGGCATGCCACCCATTCAATTAGACTGTGCAACATCAGAGGTCATCTCGTTGCTTCAAAAAAGAGTAATCCAAGAAGTCCCCACAGAGCAAATAGGATCCGGAACTTACTCACGATTCTTTTTAGTTCCAAAAAAGACAGGGGACTGGAGATCAATTCTAGATCTCAGCAAACTCAACAAGTCTGTAAAGAAATTGAAGTTCTATATGATCACTCTGCAATTGTCATTTCCCTTTATCGGGAAAGACAATTGGATGTGCTCCATAGATCTTCAGAACGCATACTACCACATCAAAATGGACAGGAGCTCCAGAAGACATCTACGCTTTCGGCTGGGAGCCAGTCATTTTCAATTTTGAATACTGCCCTTTGGCCTCCCTACAGCCCCCATAGTGTTCACCAAATGCATGGCAGTGGTAATGGCTTACCTGAGACATCAAGGATTCCAGGTGTTTCCGTACCTAGACGACTGGCTCCTCACTGCTACCACCAAGCACCAACTAACCAGAACCAGGGACGAGACTCTATCCTTGTGCGCCAGATTAGGCATTACAATAAACCTAAAAATATCAGCCTTATCTCCATCGCAGCGCATTGTCTTCTTAGACTCAACAACCATGACAGCAAAACTGACACCAGAAGGATAGAATCATTGCACAACCAAGTCAGATTCTTGCTGAAGAAAGACAAAGTTCAGGCCAGGATAGTCCTTATAGTCCTAGGGACTATGGCTTCCACCATTCTGTTAGTTCCCCTAGCCCATCTGTACATGAGAGTACTTCAATGGCTACTCTTTGCCCAGTGATCAATGCAGGATCTCCCCCTGTCCCACCAAATACTCATCACAAACTCCTGCAAGAAGGATCTAACATGGTGGTTACATACGGATCAACTTCATCTAGGTCTCCCACTTGCTTCCCCTCAACAAAATGCAGTCTTGACTATGGATACCTCTCAGATGAGGGGGGATATTATCTGGGAATGATGGTCCAAGGTATTTGGCAGGATCACGAGAACCACTTGCACATAAATGTCTTGGAGATGAGAGCAGTGCTATATGCATTGCAAGCACTTCACAGATGTTCTTCGCCTTCCATTGCTGCAGTCCTGACTATTGGGTATAGTCCGCGTCCAGTCGGCCCGAATACCAGAGTATAAGGCTGACGTCGGTCAGGGCGCATTAGACTGACGTCAGTACGTCAGGGTACTAATGCGCATGACCGACGTCATATCCTCAGTCTTTTTTGCCGCATGGTCCGATGCAGAAGCAATTTTGCGAGTGCAGGTTGGCGTACTGAAATATTTCCGAAACCGGAGTTTCAGACCGAAACAGAGTTGGCTAAGTACCCCGTTGGCGAACATTTTGTTTTTTTCTTGCCTCAGTATTTTACCGGATGTCAGAAAAAGTGAATAACTGTATTTCTTGTGGGAAACAGATACCTCATAGGGATTATCATACCTTGTGTATTCCTTGTTTAGGGCCTGAGCACGACGTTGTTGGTTGCCGCTCTTGTGCTAGGTTTAACAAACGCACTATTAAGAGGAGGTTAGACTGTGCCAGGTTAGTGTTTGGGAAGCGTTGCAATTATACAATGCCGTCGGATGCTCCGACGCCCGCTTCCTCCAAGAAGCGCAAGGATAAAACAGTGAAGCCTAGGGTTGAGGAACCGGCAGTCCCGGACGCCGGTTCTTTAGAAGGCTCAGTGGAGCCGGAGGTTTTGCCAGGAGTTTCCATGGAGTCCCAGGCAGAAACTATACTCTTACAGGATGTGCCTTCTCAAGAGGTAGGCCAGGCTGAGGGGGCTTCTCAGGTGACTGTTCTTCCCTCTCTTCCCAAGGTAGTTAGAGCTTCTCCTTCTGTTGCCAAAGCTTCTTTAAGAGGTAGGCCTAGTTCAGCTTCAGTGGGGGCTTCTCCTAGCATTTCGGGTTCTGTACCTAAGAAACATATGCTTAAAATGGCAGAAGATTTGATTACTATGATTAGGGGTTCTATGCCCCGCCTGATAAGAGGCCTAGGGTGGAACCGGAGTTTGATAGTTTTGAACAGTGTTCAGAGGCTTCAGAATCTTCTGTGGAAGATATGCAGGAGTATCCCACTTATTCTGATTCTGATGTGGATGATTCCACTCCTACAGCTTCTCCGCCTGAGGATTTCTCATTTTCAGAGACCTTGCATTCCATGAGGGAGCACCTTAAATGGGAAGGCCAGGATTACTCTGACTCCAGGAAAAGGCTTAGGGAGTTCTTGTGTTTACCCCAGCATAGGCCTTTAGCTATTCCTCCTGTCTTGAACGTGGTGGAAGATGTCTTTGCAGAGGCTTCCCTGAACCCTGATTCTTTGCCTCCTGCTCCTGTTAAGCCTGATAGGTATTATAGGGTGCCCGAAGCTCATAAATATTTGTTTAAGAGTCCTAGGGCGGACCCAGAAACTATTTCCCAAGGGCCTAAGGGTGTAAAGGCTTCTGTGGTTAAAAATCCTGTTCCCACTGATAAAGAGGCAAGGGCTTTGGATAGGTGGGGAAAGAAAATGTATACTTCTTCCACTCTAGCCATGAGAGCTTTGAATTGTCAGTTTCACATGCTAAAATATCAGAATTATCTCCTTTCACAATTGAAATCTAAGGTGGATGCTTTGGCGGAAGGTATTGAGTGTAAAGAGTTGCTGGATTTGGTTCATGTGTCTGAACAAGTGGGTAAGCATTCTTTGCAATGTGGTTTTGATGCTGTACAGGCCTCCTCGAGGGTGGCTGCTACCAGTTCTGTTCTTCGCAGGCATGCCTGGTTGAAGGATCAGAATTTAGCTGAGCATGTTAAGACAAGGATTTTGGATGCTCCTTTACAGTCTGATGTGTTGTTTGGATCACCTGTGGAAGCAGTTTTAAAGAAAATGGAGGACAAAGCTAAGTCTATGCAAACTGTTAAAGATTTTTGCAGGTGCAGCCACCGAAGTTTAGTAGAAATTGGCCTGCTAAGGGGTGGACATATCCTGCTTATGATTCTCAGTCTAGGGGTAGGTCTAGACGTGGTAGGGGCAGGGCTCAAGGTTCTTTTAGGCCTAGAACAGGGAGTTCACCTGCTCAGACTTCTGGTGAGGGCAGGGGTCAGTCCTTTCGTAAACAGACCCAATGACCTGTCTTTTCAGCTGCCAGCAGATTCAGGATTGGCAGCTCCTTTAGGAGGAAGACTGTCTCTTTTCAAAGAAAATTGGGACTTAATTACTCAAGACAAATGGGTGTTGGATATCATTCACCACGGTTACAGATTTTATTTCCATACAATGACCGGTTTCAAAGGCATGCCAGACGTTCCTCCTCCACAAAGAAAAGAGGCTCACAAGCAAGTTTCTCAGTTACTGCACATAGGGGCCATTCAGCCAGTCCCTGTATCAGAAAGGGGCCTAGGATTTTATTCCCGCCTGTTCCTTGTACCAAAGAAGGGAAACACGTGGAGACCAATTTTGGATTTATCTATCCTCAACACTTATCTGGACATTCCCAAGTTCAAGATGTTGACGTTACAACAGCTTTTACCTCTGCTGGGCAAAAATCACTGGATGGTAACTTTAGATCTCAAAGAAGCTTACCTTCATGTGCCTATAAGGCTAAGTTGCAGGAAGTATCTGCGGTTTCGAGCTGGAAATTCTCATTATCAGTTCTCTGCATTGCCCTTTGGCTTATCTACTGCGCCCAGAGTATTCACAAAGGTTCTGGCTCCAGTGATAGCTTATTTCAGGCTTCAAGGAATTCAAATCTATCCTTACTTGGACGACTGCCTGATTCTGGCTCAGGAAAAGAAGTTCTTCTACAGCACCTGGAATATGTTATCGCAGTGCTAAGATGCCTAGGGTATTCTGTGAACGAAATAAAGTCCAGTCTAGTACCCTCTCAAGACATGTGCTTTCGGGTGTGAGACTGAATACAGCAGCCCAGATGGCCTTTTAACCCCGGACAAACAAAAGAGTCTGTCACTTTACTTCCATCAACTATCTCATCAGTCCGTGCTGACTGCAAGGACAGTCCTTCAAGCATTAGGGTTCATGGCATCTTGTATTCTGGTGCTTCCCAATGCCAAACTGCATATGAGGAAGTTACAATGGTATCTCAAAATGTATGGACACAGCACTGCCAGGATTTGGACACTGTCATTCAAATAATACCTTGCCTTCAAAAGAATTCTTGTGGTGGGCTCAGGAATGTCACCTAAACAAGGGACTCTCTGTGACCCGGCCAGAGGCAAGTCAGATCTTAACGACAGATGCCTCGGACATTGCTTGGGGAGCTCATCTAAATGGAAAGTGGATACAAGACAAGTGGCCTGCCAGACTACAGCATCTACATATCAACATGAAAGAGATGTTAGCAGTCCAGTTTGCATTAATGGCTTTCAAGGAGTTACTTCTTCCAGGGCAGGTGTTGATTCTAACAGACAACACAACTGTCATGTGGTACATCAACAAGCAGGGGGGAACACATTCTTATCCTCTATGCAGGCAAGCAATGATTTTATGGGAGACTGCGCTAAGCCTGCAACTAACTCTTCAGGCAAGGTTTCTGCCAGGAGCACAGAACTCCTTAGCAGATGTGTTAAGCAGACAAATCATGGATCCCCACGAGTGGAAACTGGATCTTCATGTATTTCAGAAACTGACAGTGTCATGGGGAACTCCAGACATAGATCTGTTCGCTTCTCCACTAAACCACCAGCTGCCAAAGTATTGCACAAAGGGGTTTCATCACACAGCTTGGAAAGTGGATGCTCTGTCTTTCAGTTGGAAAAACCTTCATGTGTATGCCTTTCCACCTCTACCTCTTCTTCCAAAGGTACTGTTAAAGGTCAGACAAGACAGGCCAAAGATGATTTTGATAGCTCCAGACTGGCCTCGCCAACACTGGTACCCTCTACTACGGAGTCTGGTAAAGAAGCCTCCATGGCCTTTACCTCTGATTCCTCATCTGTTATCTCAGAAGGACGGTCATTTGCTCAATGTCAAGCTACACTCTCTTCATCTAACAGCTTGGCATATTCTGTGTTGAAACACAGCAGGTCTCAACTTCCTCAACAAGTTTTAAATGTGATTATGGAAGCTAGAAGACCTAGTACAAGGAAAGTGTATGCAGAAAAATGGAAGAGATTTTTATTTTGGAGTACAGCAAAGCATTTGGAGATTTCTGAGCCTAATTTGCATGTGGTTCTTCAATATCTTACTGAATTATTGGACAAAGGTTTGTCCTTCTCTTCCATAAAGATTCATGCTGCAGCAATTTCAGCTCACTATGATTGTGACCCACCTTTGTTTTCGCATCCTTTGTTCAAGCAGTTTCTAAGAGGGGCAAAGAATATAAGACCCCCACGTAGAGCTCCTACTCCTGCTTGGGATCTCAATTTTGTGTTGGAAAAACTTACTCTACAACCTTTTGAGCCTGCAGCTACTGCTGAATTGAAATACTTGTCATGGAAGACTGCTTTTCTGTTGGCCATTACTTCTGCAAGAAGGGTGTCTGAGTTGCAGGCCCTTATGGCAGTAGAGCCCTTTTGATTTTCCATAAGGATAGGGTATCATTACGCACTAATCCTTCTTTTATGCCTAAGGTGGTTTCTAGTGTGGCTTTAAACCAAACTATTCATTTGCCTACGTTTTTTGCAGATCCTCAAAATAAAGGGGAAAAGATTTTGCACACTTTAGATGTACACAGGCAATTGCGTTATTATTTAAGCAGGACTAAGGATTTTAGGCAGTCTCAGCAGTTGTTTGTTTCTTTTGCTTTGAGTTCTCAGGGCAAGCCTGTGTCAAAACAAACTATTTCTAGGTGGATTGGTTTCTGCATTGCATTTTGTTATTCCCATCATGGCAAGGAGATTCCAGCTGGGATTAGGCCTCATTCCACCAGGGCTACTGCCACTTCAACAGCATTTCTAAGGGGGGTGGCAACTAAGGATATTTTGGAAGCAGCTACTTGGAGTTCAGTGCATACTTTCTCTAAGCATTATCACCTTCCTATCTACTCTAAGTCTAGGGCTGGTTTTGCCACAGCTGTTTTGCAAGGCATGTTGTCAGCTCCTACTTCTTTGTAATTTGCCAGCCTCCCTTACCTCTGCTTTGGGATTCTACCCAATAGTCAGGACTGCAGCAATGGAAGGCGAAGAACATAGTACAGTTTTGTACCTACCATAAATGTAGATGTTCGAGGATTCCATTGCTGCAGTCCAATTTACCCTCCCTCCTTCCCCTCTCTATTTAGGGGTGGTTGTGTAGGTGAGTTTACATGTTTATATTTTTGTATATATTGTTGTATATATTGTACATGTTTTTGGTGCAGGTTTTTTGGGACTTGTCTTTTTAGGGTCTTCTGACATCTGGGGCAAGAAAAGACTGAGGATATGACGTCGGTCATGCGCATTAGTACCCTGACGTACTGACGTCAGTCTAATGCGCCCTGACCGACGTCAGCCTTATACTCTTGTATTCGGGCCGACTGGACGCGGACTATACCCAATAGTCAGGACTGCAGCAATGGAATCCTCGAACATCTACATTTATGGTAGGTACAAAACTGTACTTTCTCTTCCCACTGGGACAATTGTGATTCAATCTGACATGTCTGTAGTGCGGTACATAAACAAGCAAGGGGGAACCAAATCTTACCCACTTGTCGAGGGGCTCTAAGAGTATGGAAATGGGCGATGGACACTCAACGCTTTCTGTGATAGCAGACAAACTCAGTTGAGAAATTCTGATGCCTCACGAGTGGTCCCTGAATTCAGAAGTTGCCGAAGAGATTTTTCGCAAATGGGGCCAGCCTTGTTGTGATCTATTTGCCACATACATGAACACGAAATGCAGCAGCGACTTTGCCTTAATTCCCCATCTGGGGATGTCACCAAGGGATGCTCTTGTCCACAATTGGCCTCCGGGACTCCTTTATGCTTTTCCACCCTTTCCTCTCATACCAAAAGTGATTCAGAAACCAAAACTGTTGAAGATTACCCTGAACCTCATTGCTCCTTACTGGCCTCGCCAAGTCTGGTTCCCCTTCCTGTGGCCCTATCTCTTGGAGGAACCATGGATTCTGGAACCATCTCCAGACCTCCTGATTCATCAGTCAGGGCAGTTCCATCCTACTATCCAAACCCTGAAATTGACAGCATGGCTGCTCCAGTTCCACGAATAGCCAGGTGTGTTTCCCTTTCCCCTACAGTCAAACACAATCTGATTTCTTCACACAAACCTTCCACCAGGAAATTATATTCCAGTAAACGGAAAAGGTTCTCCATTTGGGCAGAAAACCAAGGCATAGATCCCTACTCTGCTCCCATAGAGTCTATCCTTTCCTTCCTGGCATCCATTTTTCAAGAAGGAGCTGCAGCTGCTACTATTAGAGTTCAGTTAGCTGCCATCTCTAATTATCATTTTGGCTACATGGGAAATCCAATCATGTCCCACTCTTTATGCAAAACCTTTTTGAAGGGAGTTCTCCTTCTCAGACCTCCAATTAGGCAACCACCAGAGCCCTGGGACCTGAACCTCATTCTCACATCTTTACTTTCTCCACCTTTTGAACCATCTTCTTCATCGGATCTGAAATTCTTGTCTTGGAAGACATTGTTCTAAGTGGCTATAACATCTGCTAGGAGAGTTTCAGAATTGCAAGCCCTCACCATTCGACCTACTTACTTTGTTTTCCACAAGGATAGAGTATCATTTAGAACTAATCCTTCCTTTCTTCCTAAGGTATGTTCAGAGCATAATCTCAACACAACTATCGAATTACCAGTTTTCTTCCCAAATCATAGTTATAAATCAGAATACAGAATACACCAATTGGATGTCCACAGAATTCTCAGATTTTACCTGCACAGGACTAAAGAATTTCGAAAATCAGACCAATTGCTTGTTTCCTTCTCAGACAAAAATAAAGGTTTACCTGTTTCTAAGGTCACTTTGTCTAAATGGCTTCCAGACTGCATTGCATTTGCTTACAAAACTGCCGGCAAACAATTACCTGCCAAAGTAAAAGGCCATTCAACCAGAGCAGTATCAACTTCATATACCTTTAGATCAACACTTCCAATTGATACCATTTGTGCAGCAGCTACTTGGGAAAGACCTCATACCTTTGTCACTCATTACAAACTGGATTTGGCCTCCCTGGACAGGTCATCCTTTGGGTCCACTGTGCTGAAAAGTCTCTTCACTTGAGCCACCTGGGATAAAGGTGCTAGGGACGTTGTCCCATCCAGCAAGAATTACAGTGAGATAGGACTACATAACATAAAAATGTTATGTACTTACCATAACGTTCCATGTTTGTAGTCCATCTCGCCTATATTCTTGTGTCCCACCCTCCTTCCCCCTTCCTGTTTCCTGGACGAACTAGTGGACTATCCATTATGCTGTCTGACCTGGTTGTAGTTGTCTGTCCTCTTGCATGGATAGCAATACAGAGTATTCTGTTTGTGTGTGCATAGTTATTGATAGTTTACTTACTATTATGTACCTATTTACTTTCTTGCAAACAAGATCTGGGGAATTGCTGTGAGGCACCATGGGATAGGGGTTAGCCTCAAGCCAGTAAAAGCTCTCGAGCTTTAGTATTGGCCGAGTCATTCAGCAAGAATGTAGGCGAGATGGACTACAAACATGGAACGTTATGGTAAGTGCATAATGTCTTTTTACATTGACCTGCAGATGGTTGGATTCCAGTTTGTCTGCATGACATCAAAGTGTAATACATTGATGTGTGCAGACTAAGTGACCATCTGCATCCCCTTTCATTTTTAGCAAGATAGTAAGTATGTCCAATTCATTTAAGTCCCTTGTTATTCATGGGACTATATATGTCTGTGTATGTGGGTACGTTTGCTGTGTGAGATCACAAAATATTGTGATAAGGATGCCTGCCTTCTTCTCTATTATAGTGCAGTTTTGGAGTTGGTATATTAAAAATAGTGGAGGTGTGAGGGGAGTGCAGGGGTCTTCTCTTTTGTCTTTTTTTATTCTTTCAATGACATTTTGAAGTTAGTGTGATTTTCAGCTTTTTGGATGTGCTATATTGAATAGTCGTTGCAGTGAGACTCAATATAGACCCACTGAATTTACTTTCTTTACCTCTGTTTTGGAAGTTCAGTCTCACATTTTCTTGTTCTATTTGGGTCATTTTCATAATGCTGTTGCTTTATATTCCTGAGAATAAAGTGTTATGTAAAAACTCCAAACATCTTAAATAATTTAACAGTGTTTATAAATAATATCCAAATGACCATGCAAGGTCTCAGTGTGAAAAAAATAAAGACTAATAAATTAAAAAAAAAAGAAAAAAAGCACTGAACCACAAAATACTTCAGGCAGGTAATTTATTATGATTTAGTACTTCTGTCTCCTTAAATCAAGAGATATCATCAGAATCACAAAGCATTCACAGTAAATTATTAAAATATATAATCAGTCATGTGATTAACACCAACACTGAATTAAACAAGCACAAAACTATGCAATCAAAACCTTAAAGCAACTAAATACAGTATTAAAATACTGCAAGAGCATAGTAAAGATTTACTATAAAATGTATTTATTCCTCAAATTTTTAATGTTATAGTTTAGCAAATGTAATTTTAATCACACTGTGATGCCCCTGCACTGGCCCAGTAGTCAAGTAGTCAAGGACTCTCAATCCTCACCACTTGCACCAGTGAGGGACGTACATATTGGGAGGATGACAAGTACACACACAGTAAAGTACAACTTTCCTTAAGAGCACACAGAGATCCCAGTCAGTATGGGGTTGTTTTTTCCCTCTTTCTCCAGATCCCCAATAAGACTCCCCACTGGCACAGCTATAGAGTTGAGTCCTTAGCCAGGGTTCTAAGCCAAGTCCTCCCAGCACTCTCTTTGTTCACCCAGTGCTTTGTGTCCCTGCCCAAATAGCTGAAATACACACACACACACACACACACACACACACACACACACACACACACACACACACACACACACACACACTTTGAAATTTGATTTATACACAAACAGACACCTGGGAAAAGCTGGCACAGGTTTACTATCTATGCCCCCTTCTGCCCAGATCATAATGTAGTTAGCACTGCAGCCAGAACCCCTTATCAGCTGCTTTAAGGCCCTTCTCAAAGTGTGACCAATCTTACTATGTAATGTTATTATTATCCAAATGGTTAAGTGTGATCAAGGCCAAGGCTATTTTGGAGTGGCATATACAGTGTCACCAAATACATATGCAAGTATTCTCAGAGCTTAAATATCTCTAAACAAACCAGCCACAATTAAAAGGTTTAAATATATTTAGTAATAAATAATAAAAGAACAAGACAATACTCCAACAACCCAACACAGTGACTACAGAGTTCAGAATCATAGGAAATATTTTAAAACAACATTGCAGGACAGTCTCAAATAAATACAGAAAACATCTAAACTAATGTTCACTATATTCCTACCTATATCCAGAAGAAATCACTTTCTCTAGTTATTTACTATTAGCAAGATGCAGGCAGAAGTGTTGATGAGTGGGATGTTTCCAGGTTCAAAGGCAAATACAAAATGCCCAGACTGACTCTCTGATATAGTTCTTAAATTAATACTACACATTACTGCTGGGTTAGCTGGGATGACATCACTGTTTGTCACTTGCCTTCAGTTCCCAGGCTAACAGAAACTTAAAATTTAAAATTTCACTGTTAAAAATACTTATCTCTCAGATATGCAGCTGCTAGGAAGTCACAGAGCAATAAAAACAATTTACATTTGAAACCTAGTAATTATTTCTGTTTCAAGACAATAGGAAAAACTCTAACTCTAGACATTGTGTCTTCTCTGAGCTAAACAGAGATAAGAAATGGTAAAATAATTGCCACTTACTTTCTTGAGGTTTTGCAAGTTAACTCCATATGTTCCAGTTTCTACCATTAAAACATACATTTGTACAAGCATATAGTTTACATCCATTTTTGTTCTTTCCCAGTGGGTTACACTGTGGTTACATTCTTGAAGCTCAGTACATGACATACAGTTCTCTTACATTTGTAAGACAAGCATATGAATCATATCACTATTCACAAATGACATATGATTATTTACAAAATTCCAGATAGCTGGGCTGGCAGTGTCACATTTCTATATAAATCATATTAATATTTTCAAGTGACATATAATTATTTACAAAATTTCAAATAGCAGGATTGGCAGTATTTCAGTCTGGGCTGCCCACCATGGGTTCCGTTAGATCCATGAGTAGCAGTGGGTGTCCCTTTCCTGTGCAGTGATGCTCTGCGTGCTAGGCATAGGTCTCCCTTCTTCCCCAACTCATCTGCAGTATTGCATTGTCTGTTAGCTAACCAGATTCTCATGTCCTCAGGCAAAGTGCTAAGGGCTTGTTCCCTCACCTCTGCCAGACCTTCAAAAGTGTTAGCAACATATTCACACACACTTTCATATGCCTTGTGTCCATGTTCACAAAACGTTTTCCTATAAGCTTCAGGTATTAACTTAAAACATTCTAGCAAACAGTTCTTTACAACATTATAATTTAAACAATCAGTATCAGACGATTTAGAAAAAACAGTTACAGCTTTACCATGGAGTAAGGGGGTCAGAAACCGTACCCAGAACCCTTGGTCAACACTATACTGTTTAAATATGCTCTCAAACATATGAATGAACCTATCAAAATTATCCCTCTCTGTAAACTGTGGAAGAAATGTACTGATCTTTGTTGCTTATGGGGTTCGGTTGCTTCCTTCCCCATTACCTCCATGACTCTGGTGAAGAGTCAGCATCTCCTTTTCATGTTGCCTCTGCCTCTCATTCGCCTCAGCCTGCAGACGTCACAGTTCCTCATTTTCCTCAGTCTCTAGATGCCTCAGTCTCTCTGCTGCTTCTATTTCCAAACACTTGACCTCCAACTCAAGTCTCTTTAACTCCAGATGGATTTTTAAGTCCTCTGTGGAAAGGTTGAGCTGTCCATTTTCTGAGAGTTGTAGATCTTCAAGGCCAGTCTGATTGTCCTCCTGGTTGCTATTCTGTGATGCAGCCATGACTAAAGCTGCAGTTGTGTCTGCTTTAGTCAGATTGGCATGCACCAGTCCTTTAGCCTGACACACCTCAGCCAACTCTATACTTGTCAGCTTGCCATACTCCTCTGCTGACATGCTTGCCTTCTCTCTCTGACTAACTAAGCTAACAAAAAAAAACAGTTGTGATATGAGCTCTGAATGTTCACTGCATGGCTGATTAAGAGTACAAACACCTTTAGTGACCACTGTACACAGGCTACAGGAATTCAATACCCACACCATTACAAGCCAATTAATATGTGATGTAGCTATCTCACCACCATCAACCAATTAATATGTGATGTGGCTATCTCACCACAGTCAAACACTCGATATGTGATGTGGGCATCCCACCACTGCCAAACAATTAATATGTGACTCCCCTGCACTGACCCAGTAATCAAGGAGCCTCAATCCTCACTACTAGCACCAGTGAGGGATGTACACATTGGAAGGAAAAGTACACACACAGTAAAGTACAATTTCCCTTAAGAGCACACAGATATCACAGTCAGTCTGGGGCTGGTTTCTCCCTCTCTCTCCCCAGATCCCCAATAAGACTTCCCCCCTGGCACAGCTATAGGGTTAAAATCTCCATCAAGTGGCCTAGCTAAGACCTCCAGTACCCTCTCTGTCCAACCAATGCTTAATGTCCCTGCCCAAGTAGCTGACACACACACATACACACACACACACACACACACACACACACACACACACACACACACACACACACACACACACACACACACACACACACACACACTTTGAGATTTGACTTATATACAAACCCACAGACACTCCTGGGGAAGGCTGGCACAGGTTTACTAGCTATGCCCCCTTCTGCCAGACCTTAAGGTATGGTAATTAGCACTGTCACCAGAACCCCTTATCAGCTACTTTAAGGTCCTTCCCAAAGGGTGACCAATCTTACTGTGTAATGTTACTATTATCCAAATGGTAAGTGTGACCAAGGCCAAAGCTATTTTGGAGTGGCCTATACAGTGTCACCAAATACATATGCAAATACTTTAAGCTAAAATATCTTTAAACAAACCAGTGACAATTAAAAGGTTTAAATATATTTAGTAATAAATAATAAAAGAACAAGACAATACTCCAACACCCCAACACAGTAACTACAGAGTTCAGAATCACAGGAAATATTTTAAAACAACATTGCATGACAGTGTCAAATAAATGCAGAAAACATCTAAACTAATCTTCACTATATTCCTACCTATATCCAAAAGAAATCACTTTTCCCTAGTTACTTACTATTAGCAAGATGCAGGCAGAAGTGCTGATGAGTGGGATGTTTCTAGGTCCAAAGACAAATACAAATATTATTAAATTAATACTACACATTACTGCTGGGTTAGCTGGGATGATATCACTGTTTGTCATGTGCCTTCTGTTCCCAGGCTAACAGAAACTTAAAATTGAACATTTATCTGTGAAAAATATATATCTCTCAGATCTGCAGCTGCTTGGAAGTCACAGAGCAATTAAAAACACTTGACATTTGAAACCTAGTAATTATTTCTGTTTCAAGACAACAGGAAAAACTTTAACTCTAGACATTGTGTCTACTCTGAGCTGAAACAGAGATAACAGAATCGTAAAATAATTCCACTTATTTTTTTGAGGTTTTGCAAGTTAACTCTGCATGTTCCAGCTTCTACCATTAAAACTTACATTTGCACAGACATATAGTTTATATCCATTTCTGTTCTTTCCCAGTAGGGTACACTGTGGTTACATTCTTGAAGCTCCGTATATAACATACAGTTCTCTTACATTTGTACGACAAGCATATGAATCATATCACTATTCACAAATGACATATGATTATTTACAAAATTCCAGACAGCTGGGCTGGCAGTGTCATATTTCTATATAAATCATATTAATATTTTCAAGTGACATATAATTATTTACAAAATACCAGATAGCTGGACTGGCAGTACTTCCCTGGTTTGTCACACACACTATAGACTGAAACATGATCATGTAAACTGAGACTGTGTGCAGCATTTAATTTCAACTGCCATACTAGTTCCTTATATTCTAATTTAGCTTCCCATGCTCTACCCCAACATAATTTTGCATCTTTTCTAAAATAAAAAATAAAATTCATTTAAAGTTTTACATATATGCAAGCACTTATACAGAGCATTGTTAGCATTTTCTTTTGTTTTAATGTCATAACAATGCTTATACATTCTGCTACACAGCTGACTTATTTCCCAAAAAAAAAATATATGACTAATATCTAATCGTCTTTTATTCAAATAGGGGTGATCCTTTCAAGCACTGAATGCCTAGGTGAAGTGGTAACAGGCAAATTTACAGGTTTTGAAGAATATACTAAGTAGCTTAGGCAGAGATTAAACAAACAAATAAACAATACCACTGCCTTAAAACACACCACACCGTTGACCACAGAACCAGACCAGCAGTTAAAATCCACACGTTTTATTGAGAGGTTAAGCACTTTCATTCATAGCATGAACTGTAGCAGAACTAAAATGTACCATTGTTACATCATTTATATAATAAAACCATTTCAAGCAATAGGAGAGAATACATAATTAAAACTGCATTTAGTTAATTAACCCCACCATGCTCTTAAAGGGCCAGTGCTTAATAAAATGAGACATACATAAAATTATGTAGTCAAAAATATCTATTTAAGTCATTAAAATATTCAAATGCACAAATAAATAAATACATAAATGAATGTAATAAATCCCAGTAACCAACTGTAAGATTACAATTAATAAAAACAAAGGTTTCTGTGAAGGGGAGAAGTTTTAAAACAACAGTTTTAGAGCTTACGTGATTTAACCCAGGGGTTCTATTAACTTTCAAATATAATTGCCAATATAGTTCACAGTATTCAAGTAAGTCTTCCTATTGGCCACCCCTGGGATTTTTATGCACTTTTTCTAAAACATAAAATTTAAACTTACTGTTTATACATTCTTTTGTATGTTTTGTCAAAGAGTTAGTTTCTATGCCATGAGTGATATCTTATATATGTTCATATATATGTTTCTTCAGTGTCCTTTCATTTTTTCCAGTATAAAAGGCACCACATTGACATATACAAATGTATATGACTCCAGCAGTATTACAATTAAAATTACTGTGAGCTCTAATTTCTTTTCCATGGCAGTTTAAATTTATAACATCCACATTACTAATATAAGGACATTGTTTGCAACAACCAAATTTGTATGTAACTGTTTTTGATTAGTGTTGTGCTTAGCATAAACATTAGATTCATACATATTTTTAAGTATACCCCTTTCTTATAAATGAACTTAGGGGTGTTCTTAAAGACATCAAGGGTACCAGGTAGTTGCCAAAAGAGTTTCCAATATTTACAAATAAATTATTTGATACAGGAGTACTCCCTATTGTACTCCAAACAAATAGCAGTGTTGTAAGTGTCCTTGTTGTGATGTCTTGTAAATTTCAAGTCACTATTTAAATTAGAGTCACCCCTTGCCCATAAAATAGAGAAAAACATTTTACCCCAACCATTAATAATTTCCAGTATAATATCAGATATAAACTGGTTGGGGTAACCTCTTTGTAAAAAACATATTCCTTAGAGTTTCACTTTCGTCTATAAAATCATTATATAAAGAAGACTGCACATACCATTTGGGCCATGACAATACTTCTTTTTCATGACAGAGGATGCTCACTACTAAAATGGAGAAAGGAATTACAATATGTTGGCTTACGATAATTTTTGGATATATATCTCCCAAACAGTCTGTCTTTGACAGTTTAAACATCCAAGTAATTAAATTCTTCTTCTGTTATATGAGATGTAAATTTAAGAAGATCAGTTGTAGTGGATATATATTGAATAAATTCTACTAAGTACTCTCTAGTTCTTCTCCATATAATACAAATATCATCCAGGAACCTAGAATAAAGATGACAATATTGAAAGTAAGGAGAATTAGTAACGTGTCTTCTTTCCCATTCAAATAGTGCCAAGTTCACAAAACTGGGTGCACAGAATGCACCCATTGCTACCCCAGTGTTCTATTGAAACATTTCTCCTTCAAAATATATGCAATTATATTTGAGTACTAGATCCTTAAGTTCGATGACAGTCACAAAATAAAAAATAAAACCAAGAAATAGCCTGTTCAAACTCTTCTAAACCTAGTTCATGTGGAATCACAGTGAACAGTTACATTAATAGTGGCAAACAAAACATCCTCTCTAAAGTTGATTTTGTCCAGTCTTGCTAAAAAATTCCAAGATTCCATAAGTATTTCTGCTGTCATATTATAAAAGGTTTTAACTTATGGTCAATATAGACAGCTAAAGGGTAAATCGTAGACCTTGCAGCAGATACTGTTAACCTTAAGGGGAGGGCTTCTACATCCTTATGGACCTTTGGAAAGCCAAATACAGTGGGGAAGTAAGGATATTGGTTGGACAAAAACTCATAAGTTGTGTCTATAGCTTCTTGCATTAGTAGATCATATAGGAACATATCAATCCTTTGATAGGAGATATTAACTTCATTCCTAGACACATTCATATAAACATCCCCTTCACGTAACACATTAAGCATTCTACCTGAGTAGTCCATCTTGTCCATAATCACTAAGCCTCCCCCCTTGTCAGATTTCATAATACAGATACTGTTGTTTGATATTAAATCATCCAAGGTATTTTTTTAAGCTTTTGTCAAGTTAAAGTATTGTCTTTTTTTGTTCTTCTTTGCCAGTTTATCTAGATTGAACTCTAGAAAACATTCAACATTTTGTAAAACTGGGCACAAGGGTGGGTTAAACGTACTCTTTTCCATATTCCTAGATGTTTTGACCCATCACCGACTTAAAGATTGTTTTAAAGTTCAACTTTCTTAAAAATAATTTGATGGCAGTAAGGGTTCTGCTTAAATTAAAATGTTTCAATGGTACAAAAGTTAACGCTTTCTTGACTATAGAAAAGTGTGACTTTTCCAATTGATGTTACTGCAGTTATATACCTTAAAGTTATCTTGCTCAAAAATGAATCCTTCTTTTACAAAGTCATGTTCCAAGTTGCTGGGATTGTAATACCTTCATCCTCCCCTCCCTCGTCATTTGTATTGGTATTGGGATGGATAACTGAATTGAGGATGGGACTGTACATTGAAATTCTGTTGATGTTCTTTGTGTTTCACTGTTGCAGTCATCACATTTGGGTTGTCCCTGCCAGGGTTGCCCTTGGCCAGCCCAAATACCAGAGGATTAGTATTTCTGCGTTGGTTGCTGTCGCTTCAGGACTGACGTCAGGTCGAGTGTAGTATAAAGTAAGGCAGCCAACGCCATTACATCAGTCTTTCTTGCCATGGAGCCCGAAGCAGAAGCAGTTCGCATGAGTGTCGGTCGGCCACTACCTGAGTTTTGCCTACCGATTTGAAGCTGAAGTCTTCTAAAGCTAAGTACCCCATTGGGGATCCTTTTTTCTTGCACTAACCGATGTCAGAAAAAGTTAACAATTGTCTTGCCTGTGGAAAGAAAATACCACACCGAGACTTTCATTCTTACTGCATCACTTGTTTAGGCCCAGACCACAGTGTCCCCCGCTGTCACTTCTGTGTTTCGTTCAATGCCAGAACTATCCATTGTCGGGCCCTTATTGTAGCTAGATATTTTTGCTTACAGTCCTCGAACTCCGATATGGCTTTGGTAAGCCATCTGACAGTAGATCTTCCGAAAAAACATAAAGATAAAGACAGAGACAAAATGCACAGGTCCAAACCTACCGACAATGCATCCGTTAGGTTAGTCGTCAGTTCTCCGGTCCTCAGTGAGGCACTTTCGCAGCCCTTGATGCCCGCTTCTGTGGATTCGCAGGCTGCTACCGAGACTCATTCAGAGTCCAGAATGCCGCAAAACTCTTCTTCAACTAAGGATCCTGAGATCATCTCTAACCTTGGATGGGTCTGGAGCTACTGAGCAGGCACCGGCTTCCAAGGAAAGTCCTTCACAGTACCGATTCTCGACACAAACCAACTTCTTCTTTTGCGACTACTGTTCTTTCGAAAACTACCAAGTTTCTTAGGCCCAGGGTGTGAACCACACCCAAGAAACTGATGACCCAATCTCAGACACCTGCTTCCTTGCCTCAGTCTCAAATGCTTAAAATGGCAGAAGACCTTATCATGCTGATCAGGGGAAGCCAAGCTACCCCCTCCAAAACGAAAAGGGGTCTGCCCCTGTAGTTTTGTCTGAACAAGAGTCAGATAACTCTGATGCATTTGAATATGAAGACATGGAACCCCTCTCTACTTATGAGGATTCTGATGCAGAGGATCCCATCCCTTCTGCCTCTCCCCCTGTGGATTTTTCCTTTGGGGAAACCCTTCATACCTTAAGGGAGCTTTTCCAATGGGAGAGTCAGGACTACCCTCAGTCTAAAAAGTGACACAGGGAATTCTTAGATCTTCCACAGCACAGACCCTTGGCCATTCCCCCAGTCCTGGATGTTGTGGGGGATGTTTTCCTGGAATCCAGCTTGACTCCTGACACTCTCTCTCCTACACCCAGAAAACTAAACAGGTACTACAGTCCCTGGCTCACACAAATTTCTTTTTAAAAATCCTGCTGCTGACCCTGAGGTAATTTCTCAAGGGCCTAAATGGATTAAAGCAGCCTCTGCTAAGAACCCCACCCACTCAGACAGGGATTCCCGAGCTCTAGACAGATGGGGTAAAAAAGTATACATCTCAGCTACTCTTGCTATCAGGGCACTAAATTGCCAGTTCCATATGCTAAAATTTTAGCAACATACCCTGGAACTCCTCAAACAAAAAATGTTTTCCTTTCCTGGTTGTGCAGAATCTAAAGAGTTACAAGAGTTAATGCATTCTGCAAGTCAAAGTAACTAAACACACCTTGCACTGTGGTTTTGATGCCTTAGAAGCTTCTTCCAGGGAGCAGTCACCAGATCTGTCATTAGAAGGCATGCATGGCTTAAGGAACAGCCCTTGCCAGACCATGTCAAATCTAAATTGTTGGATGCCCCCTTGCACAAAGACAACTTATTTGGCACTAAGGCAGAACAGGTCTTAAAAAAGATGGAAGAAAAAGCAAAATCTATGCAGACAGTTAAGGATTTCTTACAGGCCCAGCCACCCAGGTTCAGCAGGCATTGTCCCACCAAGCACTGGTCCTTTCCTGCTCCCACTAAGCCAGTCCAGCCCAGACCCCGGGGAACCAGACTCACCAGACAGCATCCACAGGGAATGCAGAGATATAAGCAGTGGAATACCTCCACTTCAAAACCAGGGAGTTCTAAGCCACTCCCTTATGGTAAGAACTCACAATGACTCACCACCTCCACCCCCTCCCTCTGCCCACCTTCACTTACCCCTAGGAAGAAACTTTCCTTTCACGCAAGCACCTGGGCCACCATTACCAACAACTGCTGGGTTCTCAACATAGTGTTCCAGGGATTCAGATTTTCTTTATACACCCTTCCTACCCCAAAAGGGTTCCCAGATCTACCTCCAAACCAGTGAGCAGAGGCGCAAAAGCAAGTCCTTTCTCTGCTCTCTATAAGGGCAGTAGAGCACGTCCCTGCAGAACAGAGAGGCCAGGTTTTCTACTCCAGACTTTTTCTGGTACCCAGAAAAGAGGGCACCTGGTGCCCCATCCTTGATCTATCCATTCTAACACTTTCCAGGTGATCCCAAAATTCAAAATGCTCACCCTCCAGCAGCTACTACCCATGCTCTCCAAGGATGCTTGGCTGGCCACCCTAGATCTAAAAGAGGCCTACCTCCATGTTCCTATCAGGGAATCATTCAAGAAATATCTCCATTTCAGGGCAGGATCTCAGCACTTTCAGCTCTCTGTGCTTCCCTTTGGCTTATCTACTGCTCCCAGAGTTTTCACAAAATGTCTGGTTCCGGCCATTGCCTTTTGCAGACAAAGGAAAATCAAGATTTACCCATACTTAGATGACTGCCTAATTCAGGCAGACAGCCAGGAAAAGCTGCTCAAGAACCTGGCCTTTGTAAAGTCCCTTCTAACCTCCCTAGGATACACAATCAACAAAAGGAAATCCAAACAGGTGGCCACCCAAAGGATTATATTCCTGGGAGCAAGCCTGGACACAGAATCCCAGATGGCATTCCTTACACCAGAAAAGCAAAATTTCCTGACAGCCTACTTCTCTCAACTAGCCACCAGACCCCAGCTATCTGCAAGGAAGATTCTGCAAGCTCTGAGGTTCATGGCATCTTGCATACTACTCATCCAATATGCCAGACTGCATATGAGGAAACTTCAGTGGTATCTAAAAAGCCTTTGGTGTTAACACTCTCAAAACCCAGAGACTCTTATACCTATAGTTCCTTGCCTCAGAAAAGATTTTCTTTGGTGGGCAACAGCATGCTCCCACAACAAAGGACTACCTTTCTCACCACCTCCCCACTGCCCAGACCCTCACCACAGATGCATCAGACTATGCCTGGGGTGCACACCTGGATGTCAGGTGCATACAGGGCCAATGGAGCCCACAGCAAATTCCTCTGCACATCAACCAAAAAGAGATGATGGCTGTCCAGCACACCTTGGTAGCTTTCAAGCCCCTTCTCTCCCCAGGGGCTCTTCTGATCAAAACAGACAACACCACTATAATGTGGTATATCAGCAAGCAGGGAGGGACTCACTCCTATCCTCTATGCAGGCTGGCCATGACCCTTTGGCACACAGCCTCTGCCATGCAACTCCACCTGTTAGCACAATTCCTATCAGGTTCTCTCAACTCTCTGGCAGACCAATTAAGCAGAAATGTTCTGGACCCACATGAGTGGCAGCTCAACAGAAGAACCTTCACCCTAATAACTCAGAAATGGGGCACCCCGAAGGTCGACCTCTTTGCCTTCCATACCAGCCATCAGCTCAGCAAATTCTGCACCAGGGAGCATCACTGCATGACTTGTAAAGTGGATGCCCTATCCTTCCCCTGGGTCAATCTATCGGTCTATGCCTTTCCTTCACTACCTCTCATCCCCAGGGTACTGCTCAAAATAAAGGAGGAAAAACCAGGGACAATTCTTATCATTCCAGACTGGCCTCGCCAGCACTGATACCCCTTGTTGCGCAGCCTGTCCCCACTGCCACCATGGCATCTTCCTCAGATTCCAAACCTCCTGACCCAGAGAGAAGGGGAATTCATGCATACCCAATTGCAGACACTCAATTTGGCAGCTTGGCTTATTCCCTAACCCCCGATCAATCTGTCAACCTCAGTAAACAGGTTCTAGATGTTATACGTGAGGCCAGGTGCCCTAGCACTAGAAAGTCTTATGCTGACAAATGGAAAAGGTTCTGCACCTGGATTCAGGCTAAGGGAGCCAATATGGCACAGCCCTCCCTCCCTCTCATCCTGGATTACTAAGCTGACCAACTACACAGTGGCCTCTCTTTTTCCTCTATTAAAATTCATGCCTCTGCTATCTCTGCTCATTTTCCCACTGAGCAGCTCCTTTTCTCACACCCCTTGATCAAACAGTTCCTAAAAGGGACTAGCAACTTGAGGCCACCCAGAAGATCACCAACCCCAGCTCGAGACCTTAACTTTGTGTTGGAAAAGCTCACCCTGCCCCCCTTTGAACCAGCTTTTTCTACAGAGCTAAATTTTCTCTCCTGGAAGACAACTTTCCTTCTGGCCATCACTTCAACCAGAAGAGTCTCTGAGCTGCAAGCACTCATTGCTGTGGAACCCTTCATCGTCTTCCATGCTGACAGGGTATCCCTCAGGACTAACCCATCCTTCATGCCCAAGGTGGTGTCCAGTGTTGCTCTCAACCAATCCATTCATTTGCCCACCTTTTTTCCTAATCCCCAGAACAAGGGGGAAAGGATCCTGCATTCTCTAGATGTGCACAGACAGCTCATATGCTATCTAGACAGGACTAAATCCTTCAGAAAGTCTGATCAATTACTGGTTACCTTTGCTACAGGGACAGAAGGCAAAGCCATCTCCAAACAAACTATTTCCAAATGGATAACACACTATATCCATTTCTGCTACAAACAACATGGAAAGCCTCCCCCCAAGGGGGTCAGGACTCACTCCAACAGAGCAGCCTCCACCTTTGCAGCTTTCCTCAGAGGAGTCCCCACCAGGGACATCCTGGAGGCTGCCACCTGGACATCTGTTCACACTTTTACCAAACATTACCACCTGCCTCTCTTCTCCAAATCCAAGGCAGGGTTTGCCTCTCAAGTCTTGCAGGGCATCCTAGCCAGCCCCTAGTTTCCTTGACTGCTCCACCCATTTCCTCAGCTTTGGGAATCAACACAAATGTGATGACTGCAACAGTGAAACACGAAGAGCATAGTACAGTTGTGTACACTTACCATAAATGTAGATGTTTGTGTGTATTCATAGGTTCATAGGTTCATAGGTAGGTACTAGGCTGTTTGCCCTATGGCCTATATAAGCCTAGCCAAAAAGGTACTCTGGCTTTCACCACCCAAGAAAATTATTTTCCTGTGCCCCTGTCGAGCAGAGCCACAGAAGTGATCCCCAGGGTGAATTTCCTATCTCCCATCCAATCATCAAGAATTTTCTTGAAGAGTGCTATTCTCTGTTGTATTCCTGGTTTCCCTCCCTCCATCACCCTTTTTTTCTTCTCTTTCCTTACAAGGGACATATTGGTATTTACTTTCTACTGGTGGGGTTCTTCCACCAGAACCTGGCTCCTATTTGGGGGCTCCTGGCAGGTTAGGGCAAGAAAAACTGATGTAATGCCATTGGCTGCCTTACTTTATACTACTGACAACCTGACATCAGTCCTGAAGTGATAACAACCGATGCAGAAATAATAAGCATCTGGTATTCGGGGCGGCCGAGGGGTACCCTGGCAGGGATAACCCAAATGTGATGACTGCAACAGTGAATACACTCAAACATCTACATTTATGGTAAGTGTACACAACTGTACTTTCCCTCTGTTGTATCTTGTTGGAGCGATAGAGGGGAGGAAATTCTAAATTATCCCATATGTCAAAGTCAACATTAGAATTCACATTAGGATTATAAGGATGTGAAGACAGTGTTTCATGGAGAAGTGTGTCCTCAGGATTGACTACAGGTTTAGAAAAGTATACTTGTTCTTGCCCAATATCATCTCTATAATTATAGTCAACTTACCCCATATTATGTTTTAATGACTTAAATATAAATTTTTTTGACTGCATAATTTTATATATGTCACACTTTATGTGAGTAAGCACTGGCCCTTTATGACCATGGCGGGGTTATTTAATTAAATGAAGTTTTAATTATGTATTCTCTTCTGTTGGTTGAAATGGTTTTGTTATATAAATGATGTAACAATGGTACATTTTAGTTCTGATGAAGTTCATGCAATGAAAGAAAGCACTTAACCCTCTCAATAAAATGTGTGGATTTTAAGTCTGTTGCTGAGGTCAATGGTGTGGTGTGTTTTAAGTCAGTGGTATTGTTTTATTAGGTTATGAAGTATGTTTGTCTTTTTTCGGTTGTGGAGTAGGTAATGTTCTTCTTGGTCTTTATTCACTAGAGCTCAAAGTTTCTGTGTTGCAACTTCCACAGTTATAGCAGATGTCTCTGGTAACAAATATGCAGGCAACAATGCCCTACTCAAGAAATCTTTCATCATATTTTCAGCTTCACAGAGTGATCATGTCTCTGTGACTCATGCTCCGAGTCATGCCCAATGAAAGCAGCATAAAACAAATGTCTTAAATAACTGTCAGTGGCACAAGGAACACATTTACAACAATGACTACAGTTCCTAACATAGGCAGCATTTTCAATTGCAGAACTTCTCAATCTGTAGACCAGCTGTGTGGTTTAGATGGATAAAGTGCTATGACCCAGATGACCCATGTGACATGATTTCAAGTAGTGGATTGGGTGTTGGAAGAGTCTATTTTGGGGGGAAGGGGTTCTTGCTGGCTCAATCACTGCACGTATGTGTGTGTTTGGGGGGAGGGGTTCCTGGTGCTTCCAGGAAACAAAGGCTTGCTGTTGGAGTTTGACTTGATGACATCACTTTGGTATCCCTAGCCAATAATAGCAGCACTCAAGCTGTGTGTGTGTATGTGTGTGTGTGTGTGTGTGCGCGCGTGTGTGTGTGTGTGTGTGTGTGTGTGTATGTGCGTGTGTGCGCGCGCGCGTGTGTGTGTGTGTGTGTGTGTGTGTGTGTGTGTGTGTGTGTGTGTGTGTGTGCGAGTGTGTGTGTGAGTGTGTGTGCGTGCACACTGCAGAGAGGCCCTTGGAAATCCTGTGGTAATGCAGTACTGTCATCACCACAAGGGGCAGGATGTAAGGCTTAATAGAAATGCCTGGCTGTCTGAATTAATGAAGACTTCACTGCGGACCCATTAGCAGACCAGGAGATTGATAGTGGTGTGGGAATTAGTGTGCCATTCAGCTGGCCCTGAGGCTGCAGGAGAGAGTTGATAGTGACATCAGACTTCCTCATGGTCCTATGAGCTGTCATTTGGGAGAGGCAGTGTGATGGTTACTGAGCCATTCAGGGGACTGGCTGTAATGAAGGCTGATGTTCCTCAGACAGCTATCATAAAACATCCTCAAGTCTCCTGGATGATGGGCACCTGCAGACAGCTAGTACACTGAGTCCAGGCAAAATTCCCAGGTAAGGGAGTGAAGGGGCTGTGTTCAGTTGGGAAGGTTTGATGATTACCTTTCACAGGAGCAAAATGTAATTAGGAAAAAAGGGAAAAAAATCACTGCTGTATGATTATTTAAAGCCATTTTCTGAGCCCATGCTTTTCTTTAAATCTGTTGTTTCTAAGCCTGTATCTCATTCTCCATGGCATTAGTAGTTCTGTTGAAAACAAACCTATCAGCAATTGAGGAGCAATTCAATAACGCAACAAAAACTATTACAGTTCTGCTTCCATCATAGTTATCTCTTCGTTCAAAGCCTGTTTAGCTCTTTGGCCAGATCATTAGATGATGCATGAAAAGCATGCAATCATTAAATGATGAATTCAAATTATTTTCATACCAGCTTGCAACAAGAGTTATGTGCTAAAACACTGTTTCAGGTTTTTATTGGTTTTGTACCTTGTAGTAGAATTTATGGCATGACATCCATAAACACTAAATAAGCGTTTATATCAGAAGGACATACAGTCTTCCAAGGAATGAACAATTATAGTCCATGTGTTATGTAGACCATGGGTTCTCAGACATTTATTGATGATTTACTTTTTTTGATATTTGTCACACATCTTGCTTTTCCACATCCATGTTTATATTCCCATGCATACGATCTGGTTAAACCTTTCATTTTGGGGATTCCAGGATGATCTTGATGTTACATTTTCTGTATTAAAGAACAGTCCTGCAGAGGGATTATTTTATGTCTTTATTTTGACTTGGCTGGGTATGTTGATAAAAAATACTTTTCAACCACAGGTCAGACCAAATGGCAGAGAAACAGAGCATTTGTTTATAGGCTACAGTCTCAGTAACAGGCAACGGCACATTTCATGTCATTATCAACAAACATTGTGGTATTCATCAAGAAATTCCTAATAATGTCATTCCCTTTGCCCTGTGGGTGGGTGATAACTGTATAAAGTGATGTGATATCAGCTGTCACCAAATAAATGTCGCCATGACATTTTTCAAATCAATGGACCTCAACCAGTGAAGAAATTTCCAATAATATTTAATGATGAATGGCATTACTTAGGTAACCTTATTTAACATATTATCCAAAAACAGAGAAATACATTCGGTTTTTAAAATACTCACAGAAACATTTGTTCTAAAATGTGAATCAGTTCCATTCATATCAATACAGAGAAACAGTAAAAGACTCTAGTTTTTGAGTATTGAACGTATAAAATGCTGTAGATTTCTACATAAGTCAAGTCTGTTTGTAATAAATCTAATAATGCAAGCTCCAAATGCTAAGCCAAGTGCATATCTCATTTAGTCACCTTTTCATAAAAAGTCATATCACTTAAAACGTCCAACACTTTCTGTACTGTAGTGTCCATAGTTACCAAACAACCACTTTTATCATCTTATGTAATTCTAACATCTCAGTTATTCCTAACTTTAACCAAATGTGTACATTTTCCTGGCTTACACTAAATTTCTTCCTTATTGTAGTTTCACTAAGTAAATTTCTAATGCTAATTTCATATAACTTCTCAAAGGTTAGAAAGAATGCAGTAATAATGAATTAAAAGTAATTGGTTCTCTAAAATGTAGCAGGTATAGATGACAGTCCAACAGCTGAAATGTTTGTATGTAAACTTTCTGTTGTGAGCATTTACAATTAAATATTTCTTAGGCTGATGACCCAAAAACATTTGTTGATGAGATTAACTAATACTTAATTTTGGAAAAATTAACAGATCCTGTAAAAAAAAAAAAAAAGCCAAATATTTGTCTATTTGTAGTATAATTTACTGATGCAAAGAAGCAACCTTGATAACGGTGAAGTTATAATTTTCTGCAGACATCAGTGAAAGTACCGTAGCTGAAGCTTGTAGGGAATGCATTAGAGGAGTAATTATTTGAATAGTCTGTTTACTTTCTTGTCTTAGTATGCATAGTGTAAAGAACTGATATGGGTCTGTATACTCTAGGTTAGGCACCTTCTGGAGCATGAATACTATACAAATTTCCACTTTAAACACATTTTTAATGTATTTTTTACAAAGCTTAACTTTTGAAAAAATGTAGTCTTCATTTTACCCAGATTTAATTGTATTTTGTTAAGCCATCTATACCCTGCCAAGCTTAGGCAAATACCACTAATAACAAATGCAGTTCTTACATTTATTTCCTATATGCAACTTTTGCATTAGTAACTATTCAAATTTTCTTCTTCTGTATTAATTTGGTCCAAAATTTAGTTATTTCCTTTAGTTATTATACTGCTGCTAGTATCAAATTCTCTGGCTTGTCTTTTGTCTTCATTTGTGCCAGGAATGGATTAAGTTTTTACATACTCAAGTTTTGGACACTAGTTAAAGAAAATATTTGTTTTTGGAGATGGTGTGTCTGTACTTCTTCTTGAGCAAGAACTGATGAGCAATCACTGTTTTCAGATGTTAGCACAGGGTTTCTGGAACAAATATTTTCTTACTTATAGAGGCTCTTTCTATATTTCCAGTTCTTCTACGTATATAGCATTTTTCTTGCTTACATTTACATTGAGTAGCCATATTCTGTTTACCGAGGCACATTTAACTGACTTAAGTTTTGGTATAGCCCAGATAGTTAGGGCCATGTGTTGCAGAGCTTTGTTTTTCTACTCTTTTACATGATACTGCCAACAGTAAGTCCTAATATCTTTCATATTGCATATTTTTGCTTGGACCTGTTGAGTTTCAGTAGAAACAGGGCCTTTTGAGCACTTTGTGAGTAGAGTAATTAGCCCAGTCTTGCCAGTGTCTTGGCAACATCTTGATTCTTTTAAATGTCTAGATAAGTGTTCAAAATCATTACCTTTTACCACTGACTTTAAAATGTCACACATACGTTTAGTAGTACCCACTGCCAAGGCAGCCCGCAGGATTTTTTGCAGGGGGGGTGCAAACCCAGCCCTGCCCATGCAGCCCCACCCCCGCTGCTGCCCCCGCCAACACAGCTCCACCGCACTCCCGCCCACGCAGCCATTCCAGTGCCCCATTACTATTACTCCCTATTTGTCACTGTTTAAATCTCTCAATGTGCATACTATTTTATGCTTTACTTCTACAATGATTACAGATATTTGGATTTCATTTACAACTTTTATTTCAAATTTTATAGCACAAACACTGATAGACATTTACTAAACCTAAACAAAACAATAGTCTTACAATGAAAAGAGACTTAGCATTAAAACTTCTCTATCTTTGAAACCCACATTCACTGAAACAATATTGAAACCCGCATTCAAAGAAAATGCATCTGGCCAGTGGCAGGGTAAGTTTACCTTTGGGCTGTTTTCAAATCATAGGCTCCTTGCACACATTTTTAGAACCAATCAAAAGTTATTTGATTCACCTTCCTGACTGTATTAATTATACTATATAATAATTTAATTATATCCCTTGTATAATACAGCACCACTTGCTAGAGTGTGTTTTAAATTTATAGTTCTGAACATTTTTCCTTTAAGCAATGAAACAAATCATATGAGCCAGTAATGACAACCTGCCCAATTCAGAACATTTCAACCATAAAGGGCCACTCAGAATTCTGTCATACAATCCACCAATATCAATCAATATGCAGAATCTCTGCAGAAGTAAAAGTCATCTGAATAAATTCCACATTAAAGAGATCTGAAACTAATGCAAAGGTTGTTGCTAGAAAACTTTATATTTCAGTGGTTCATCTACAAATTCAGTGCCTACTGACCTTAAAAAATAAATTGCCCATGCTACATT